>NC_072823.1:29322500-29450000 GCF_027744805.1 Dunckerocampus dactyliophorus | reverse complement strand
GTTACTAATACATCACCCACTTATTATCAGGAAAGATATTCAAGATCATTTTTCCCCCAGTTTAGATCTGATGTGTTTTCCAAGTGTTCCTCTAATTTTTTTGAGCAGTGTATATAGATATATATCTACAGACCCTTTCCAAAAAATTAGAATGTCATGGAAAAGTTGTTTAATTTCCATAATTCCATTCAAAAAGTTAAACTTTCATAGATTATAGATTCAGGGCCCACAATTTAAACGATTTCAAGTGTTTATTTGTTTATTTTTACGTAATTTGGGCTTCCAGCTCATAAAACCCACGAAAACAGGAATTCAAAAAATTTGAATACTGTGAAGAAATCACCACTTACTTCTTAAAAAAGAAAGAAATTAGGATCACATCAAATCAATCAAAATATGGTACTTTCAAAACGATATGTCAATCTTGGGCAGGGGCCAGGTCCTGCTGGAAGATGAAATCTGCATCTCCATACAGATCCTCAGCAGAAGGAATCATGAAGTCCTCTAAAACATTCTGGTAGACTGTTGCGGTGACCTTGGATTTAAGAAAGCAGAGTTTACCAACACCTGCACCGGACATTGCACCCCAAATCATGACGGACTGTGGATATTTCACACTGGACCTCAGGCAGCTTGGGTTCTGTTCCTCACCCGTCTTCCTCCAAACCCTTGGACCGTGATTCCCAAATGAAAAGCACACTTTACTTTCATCGGAAAAGAGGACCTTGGACCACTGGACAACAGTCCAGTCCTTCTTCTCCTTGGCCCAGTGGAGACGCTTCCTACGTTGGCTCAGGTTCACAAGTGGCTTGACCCGAGGAACCCGACAGTTGTAGCCCATCTCCCGGATGCGTCTGAATGTGGTGGTTTTTGAAGCTGTGACTCCCGCCTCATTCCACTCTTTCTGGATCTCTGCCAGATTCTTGAATCTTCCCTGTTTGATAATCCGCTGAAGCCCACGGTCATCTCTTTTGCTGGTGCATCTTCTCCTGCCACATTTTGCCCTTCCTCTAGACTTTCCATTGATATGCTTGGACACAGCACTCTGTGAACAACCAGCCTCCTTAGCTATGAACTTTTGTGGCTTACCCATCCTATGGAGGGTATCAATGATGGTCTTCTGGCCAGTTGTCATGTCTGCAGTCTTCCCCATATTGAACCCAACTGAGACAATTGAACCAAACTGAAGCAATTTAATGACACCTGGGGAAGCCTGTGCAGGTGATTTGACTTTAGTAGATGATTAGTGTGTGACACTCAGTTTAAAACATTCATGCCCTGCAAAATTTGGGCTGATTTCTTCACAGTATTCAAATTTTTGGAATTCCTGTTTTCGTGGGTTTAATGAGCTGGAAGCCCAAATTATGTAAAAATAAACAAATAAATACTTGAAATCGTTTAAATTGTGGGCCCTGAATCTATAATCTATGAAAGTTTAACTTTTTGAATGGAATTATGGAAATTAAACAACTTTTCCATGACATTCTAATTTTTTGGAAAGGGTCTGTATGTATATACACACACAAGAAAAAGTATGGCTTTTTCCTCATAAAATTACTTTATCCCTATAAATTATATCTTTGTTCCTGGAATGCTTCAAACATTCTTATTTGCCTCGTATTTTACTGAATTTTGGGGGGTAAAATGAGCACTTTTCCACTTGTATTATTTACTTAAAATCAAATAAATAAAAAGCCACTCACAGGAGACCACTCCCCGGTGCGCCATTGGCCACAGGGGCTGAAGCAAGTGGCGGTCTCTGGCGGGCGGGGCAGGTGGGCGCAGTAGGACTCGTCAGCGACTCCTCCCTGGGCGTCTCGGCAGCTGACGTAGCGCGCTCTCTTTCCCTTGCCGCAGGTTGCAGAGCACTGGAAGCAAGATTTAGTAGTTATGTTCATTTTCTGATGTCTACTCAGATGGCAATACTAGAGAAAAGAAACTCGGATACACTCTAGAGAAGTCAGTGTGCAGCTTGTATCACACTATAGATGCAGTGGTGTCAGACCATCATGCTACCACCACCATGCTTGACTATCTTGATCCTTGTGTTGCCAGATATTTTGACAATAAAGGTCGGGTCGTGTCATTTTTTAGTGGATAGTAAAGCTATACAAGCTGTACAATGACTACTCTAAAGCAGGGGTTTTCAAACGACCTAAACCCTGGACTCACGTTTTCCAATCGTCAGGTTGTGACTCCCTTTTGTTTACGTCACACAGAGTAAATTATTTGTAAAATTGCCCATGTCGTCTTTAGAAACATTTTAGCTTAGTTTAGTTCAGTATTATTTGAACATGAAGGTTCCAATGGAATACATCTCATGAATCATCCTTTCACAGTTCCACATGTCCAAAAGGAGTAGGAAGAAGCAAAGCTTATTTAATCCTACCCCCCATCTATTCCACATCTATTACATTAGTATGCATCATTATTATTATTTATGAAGGCATTTCACAAAGGAAATGATGAAACATGGTATCCGCATATACAGTAGAGTATAAATAAATAAATGCATGCATAAATGCATACACATTATGTTGCTGCTTTGCTATCTGTTGCAGCACGTTGCTGACTGGCGTGGGAGGAGCTACCAGTACACACCTGCAGGCAGTTACTCACCTGAGCTATTTAAGCCGTGCTGTTTGGCTTACTCGCTGCCAGATTGCTTCCTGCTCACTCCTGCCTTGTGTATTCCTCCTTGTTTGTTAGCTTTCTGGTCTTGCCTGCCTTTATTGCGAGTATGTTTGATTCCCTGCGTGACTACCTCCAGCAGTGGTTGATTGTACTTTGGCTTATGCTTACTCCTGCTTGTGTCACAGTTTGCACTCTGTCTGTGCCCTTTGCACTTCCCTGTCTTCTCCTGGGTGTGTCCTCTGTTGCAGGAGCCCGGTCACCGGCTGGAGGCGGGACTACTGGGCGCACCTGCCCCTGATGATCTCCAGCCTCATTTAAACTGAGGGATTACACCTGGGAGACGCTGGATTATTCTCGATGGTTTGTGTCACGTCTACGGACTAGTCTGCTCTGACCTCTCTTCCATTACACCCTTGTTGCAGCAAGGGGAACTCTCCTTTCCCTCCTGAGGACCCATCCGTTCCCGGCGTCTCCCAGGGTGTGCGCCCCGTGCTCCCGGCTCTCCAGCTGGAAACCCCAGGTCTCCTCCAAGTCAGGTTTTCATGGTGCATTTATGTTCAGCCTTTTTTGCCACGCACCATCGCCCTCTGTTTAGTTAAAAGACATTATTAAAGACATTCTTACCTGCACACCTGTCTCCTGCCTCTGCATCTGGGGTCCCACGCCTACCACGCGTAACAGAATAATCCAGCCAGTAATGGACCCCGCGGAGGTGGACCCGAGCAGGCTTGCTCTCCGCAATTTGGCACAGCGCCTGAAGGCGCAGGAGGATCAGTTCGAAGCCCTGGGCCACGGCCTCAAGGGCATGGCGGAGCGCCAGGACGCACGCTTTGAGGTCCTAGAATCTCAGCTCCAAACCCTCCTTGCAGCGCTACAACTTCGATCCCCATCCGCTGAGCCCCCGTCCCCGGGGGGCTCTGCGCCAGACCAAACGGCACCTCTCCCCCGAGAGGACAGCACCGCGGCAGCCTGCCCACAGCTGTCTCGACCAGAAAGCTTCTCCGGAGAGTCGGGTGATGTGCGGGCGTTCCTCACGAAGTGCGAACTACACTTCGAACTTCAATCCGCGGCCTTCCGCACGGAACGAGCCCGGGTGGCCTTCGCCATCTCTCACCTGACCGGCAAGGCGGGGACGTGGGCCACGGCGGAATGGAACCGTCACTCGGAGGTCTGCTCCTCCTACCCCGCCTTTGCCAAGGCGTTGGAGCAAATATTCCAACGGACCCCGCCGGGACGTGAGGCCGCGCGCACGCTGCTGAGGCTGCGCCAGGGGCCACGCAGCGTCTCCGACTATGCCATCGAGTTCCGCGCCCTCTCGGCGGAGACAGACTGGAGTCCGTCGGCGCAACTGGATGTATTCCTCGTGGGGCTAGCGGACCGCATTCGGGACCACATGATCCCTCTGGCAACTCCGGACACACTCGATGACCTCATCGCGCTCGCCGTACTCATTGAAAAGAGGCTACAGGAGCGTGAGCTGGACCGGAGCCTACACCGAGGGCGTGTCCCCAGCAGCCTCGGCGATCGTCGTTACGCCGGCCGCCCGCTGCCGTTCTTGGAGTCACCCCCGACGCTGGCCATCGATGAACCTATGCAACTGGGAGGAAGTCGTCTCACGCCGGCAGAGAGGAGGCGTCGCACCCAACTGCACCTGTGTATATACTGCGGCAGTGCAGACCACACCATCAGCCGCTGTCCCATCCGCCCTGACAGCCAACGCTCACAAGCTTCCCGACGCCCCATCGGTGCTGGTTCGCCAGAGAGAGCTGCCTCGCCGGGCCGAGCGGCATCTGACCCCGCCCCCAGCCGCCTGCAGCTAACAGGTACACTCTCCTGGGCCGACAGGGAAATAGACCTGAAAACATTTGTTGACTCTGGAGCAGACGATTGCTTTATTGACGAGTCACTAGTAAAACGCCTTGCCATACCGGTTGTCAAGTTACCTAACCCCAAGATAGTTCGTTCATTGGATGGGCGCCCTCTGGCGTATGTCACGCACCAGACACACTCACTCTCTCTCCGCGTCTCCGGCAATCACCACGAGGTCATGAAATTTTTTGTTATTCCTTCACGTTCCGCTCCCGTTGTCTTAGGGCTCACTTGGCTCCATACACATAATCCTCACGTTGACTGGGTCAAATCGTCAATTATAAACTGGAGCGTGTTTTGCCATTCGCATTGCCTTAGGTCGGCGTGCCCTCGCCCCTCCCTCACACGCGACACCAAGCATGAGGAAATAGACCTTTCCCTGGTTCCCTCCGCTTATCACGACCTCCGAGAGGTTTTCAGTAAAGACAGGGCTCGCTCCCTTCCGCCACATCGCCCCTACGATTGTTGTATTGAGCTCCTTCCAGGCGCAGCGCTCCCCACCTCGCGCTTGTACAATATCTCTCGACCGGAGAGAGAGGCGCTCGAGGAATATATCTCTTCCTCCCTCGCTTCGGGACTCATCCGCCCATCATCCTCTCCGGTAGCAGCAGGTTTCTTTTTTATAGAGAAAAAGGACAAATCTTTACGCCCCTGTATAGATTATAGGGCCCTTAACGACATAACTATTAAAAATAAATATCCTCTGCCATTGCTAGACTCCGCCTTTAATACACTCCATGCAGCCAATATCTTCTCTAAACTGGATCTCCGGAGTGCCTACCACCTGGTCCGCATGCGTGAGGGTGATGAATGGAAGACTGCTTTTAACACCCCCCTCGGGCATTTCGAGTACTTGGTCATGCCTTTCGGGCTCACTAACGCCCCCGCAGTCTTTCAGAGTTTCCTTAACGACATCCTTCGCGACATGCTGGGGCGCTTTGTGTTCGTGTACCTCGATGACATACTCATTTTCTCCCGCACGCTAGAGGAGCACGTCCAGCAAGTCCGGCTGGTTCTTCAAAGGCTCCAAGAGAATAGGTTATTTGTTAAAGCGGAGAAATGCTCCTTTCATACCACCTCTACTCCTTTTCTTGGGTTTATAGTGGAAAAAGGGCAACTGAAGGCCGACCCTGCCAAGATTCAGGCTGTGGTCGAGTGGCCCGTTCCTACATCAAGAAAGCTCCTTCAGAGGTTCCTGGGGTTTGCTAACTTCTACCGCCGCTTTATCCGGGATTTTAGTAGAGTAGCGGAACCTCTAACCAAGCTCACATCTACCAAGGTGCCGTTTACGTGGACGCATGATGCCGACTCCTCTTTTTCCAAATTAAAATCATTATTTACCAGCGCTCCAGTACTGATTCACCCTGACCCTGCATCTCAATTCTTTGTCGAGGTGGATGCGTCTGACACAGGTGTAGGAGCGGTGCTTTCTCAGCGCTCCACTGACCGGAAGCTGCACCCCTGTGCCTTCTTCTCACGCCGCCTGACTCCAGCAGAACGCAATTATGATATTGGCAACAGGGAACTATTGGCCGTGGTACTGGCGTTGCAGGAATGGAGGCACTGGCTGGAGGGCTCCGAACTCCCCTTCGTGGTTCTCACCGATCACCGGAACCTGGCGTACCTCAGAACAGCCCAGAGGCTCAACCCGAGACAGGCACGGTGGGCACTCTTCTTCACAAGGTTCAATTTTTCTCTGACTTTTCGCCCAGGGTCCCAAAATGGCAAGCCGGACGCCCTTTCCCGGCTGAATTCCCCGCCGACGGAGGACACCCACCGAGAGACTATCATCCCCCAAAACCGGATCTTGGGCGCCCTCCAGTGGGACATTGAGAAGCGGGTGTCAGACGCTCTCAAAGACAGCCCCCCGCCCAAGGACTGTCCGGCTGGCCGCTTGTTTGTCGCCCCGAGTCTTCGCTCGGACGTCCTCTGTTGGGCACATGGTTCCAAGATGGCCTGTCACCCGGGGATCTCACGCACAGTCTTTCTGCTAACTCAGCGATTCTGGTGGCCATCGCTACGAGCGGATGCCAGGAAGTTCGTAACGGCTTGCTCCGTCTGTGCCCGAAACAAGTCGTCCCATCAGGCGCCCGCTGGATTGCTGCGACCGCTTCCCATTCCTTCCCGGCCGTGGTCACACGTCTCATTGGACTTCGTCACGGGACTCCCCCCTTCCAATGGCAACACAGTCATCCTCACCGTGGTAGACCGGTTTTCGAAGATGGCTCACTTCATCTCCCTTCCTAAACTGCCCTCTGCGCTCGAGACGGCGGACCTCCTGGTGTCCCAAGTCTTCCGGTTACACGGCATCCCTTTGGACGTGGTCTCGGACAGGGGGCCTCAATTCACTTCGGCTGTCTGGAAAGCATTTTGCAAGGCCCTGGGAGCATCCCCCAGCCTGTCATCGGGCTACCACCCACAGACGAATGGCCAGACGGAGCGGGCCAACCAGGACCTGGAGGCCGCCATCCGCTGCGTATGTCACCAACAGCCCGCCTCATGGTCAATGAACTTACCTTGGATCGAATACGCCCACAATACCCTCACCTGCTCTGCTACGGGTATGTCCCCTTTCCATGCCGCATACGGGTACCAACCCCCAGCCTTCCCATCTCTGGAGTCGGAGTTGGCCGTGCCCTCCGTGTCAGCACATTTGCGCCGTGCCCGCCGGGCCTGGCGAAATACCCGGGCTGCGCTTTCCAATACGGCCGAGCGGAACCAACGGCTGGCCAACCGCCACCGCTCGGTCGCCCCCCACTATGAACCCGGACAAAGGGTGTGGCTGTCGTCCCGTGACCTCCCGCTACACACCACCTCTAAGAAGCTTCAACCCCGGTTCATTGGACCATATCCCATCGAGCGAGTCATTAATCCCTCATCCGTTCGATTACGGCTTCCAGACTCTCTTCGTATACACCCCACATTTCATGTCTCCCTCCTCAAGCCGGTCACCTCCTGCGCTCTGAGCCCTCCAGAGGTGCCTCCTCCTCCTCCCAGGCTAGTGGATGGTCACCCGGCATTCACAGTCAAAGCCATCTTAGACGTGAGAAGAAGGGGCAGGGGTTACCAGTTCCTGGTGGATTGGGAGGGGTACGGCCCTGAGGACCGCTCCTGGGTCTCGCGGTCGCTCATACTCGACCCCACACTCCTGTCCGACTTTTATGATCGCTTCCCTGAGAAGCCAGGTAGGCCGCCAGGGGGCGTCCATTAAGGGGGGGGGTACTGTCACAGTTTGCACTCTGTCTGTGCCCTTTGCACTTCCCTGTCTTCTCCTGGGTGTGTCCTCTGTTGCAGGAGCCCGGTCACCGGCTGGAGGCGGGACTACTGGGCGCACCTGCCCCTGATGATCTCCAGCCTCATTTAAACTGAGGGATTACACCTGGGAGACGCTGGATTATTCTCGATGGTTTGTGTCACGTCTACGGACTAGTCTGCTCTGACCTCTCTTCCATTACACCCTTGTTGCAGCAAGGGGAACTCTCCTTTCCCTCCTGAGGACCCATCCGTTCCCGGCGTCTCCCAGGGTGTGCGCCCCGTGCTCCCGGCTCTCCAGCTGGAAACCCCAGGTCTCCTCCAAGTCAGGTTTTCATGGTGCATTTATGTTCAGCCTTCTTTGCCACGCACCATCGCCCTCTGTTTAGTTAAAAGACATTATTAAAGACATTCTTACCTGCACACCTGTCTCCTGCCTCTGCATCTGGGGTCCCACGCCTACCACGCGTAACAGCTTGGTTTTCAGCAGCGCCTTTTGTGAATTACTATTTCTTTTTCCCTGCTTGGTTGTCAGCAACGTTTTTGTTCCTTGTAATATTTTTTCCCTGCTATCTCCATGTCTAGAAGCGCTTTGTGTTCCATTTTTCTTATTTTTTTTTTCTCTGTGGCAAGGCCCAGTGTATTTGTGTTGTCTTTTTACCTTTTGTGTTTTTGTATCCTGTTTTAGGACTTTTTTGAGGACTCTTTTTGTAATAAACTTTTGTTACACTGATGGTCTCGCCTCTGCATCTTGGGATCCCAATTACTGGCTTTGGCCACTCATGACACAAATCATGCACAAATGAAAATAAAATATCATTACTGCACTAAATAAGATCATATATTTCACTTAGAACCGTGCAATGAGTATATACCAATGACAAAATTATTGCAGAAGAAAAGTCAGACATGACTTACAGCAATCCCTTGTTTATGGATGTTAATCATTAATGAAATATTTTCATAGAAAACCTGTTTACGACCTTCTAAATACGCTTTTAAACATTACAGCGCTCTAGACATGAAATAACACCCCTACAGTTACATTTACTCTCCTATTACCCAATATAGTAGACATAATAAGACAAAATACAACGTACTTTAATTTCCCGTCTACTAATTTCCCGCTACTTTTTTCTTAAACTTTGAACCCTGCGGCTTATACAGAATAGTATAGTATAGTATATAGTTCAATACTACAGAACTACAACTAATTGTTTAAATGCTGTGCAATGAGCTAGGCAGTAAGAGTAAGGTCACAACCTGGGACCAAAAAACTGTCCCGCTCATTGCAACATCTTTGCCACCCACTGATAGGCCCATGACAACTCCAGAGAGCTCACTGGCAACACCTGGCGTCCCAGGCGTGTGCTTCCTCTGCTTTGAGCCCAGCTAGGGTCCTTGCGCTTGATCTGTAGGCACTGGCTGCTTCTTTGGGGCGCTTCAGAGACTGATGTTATTGTCTGTCGCAGAGCCTGTCCATGAATACCAAGGTCTTTCATAAGCCTGATGGTAGAGGAAGCCACAAAAGCTCTGCATTCTACTTCCGCTGTATAGACCTTGGCCTTCCATCCTCATTGTTTTACATCTGCTGCCAGATCTGTGTAGCGCAGTTTATTTAGTTTGTAACCCTATTTGGTGGAATCCTTCCATGGGACCGTGAGATCTATGATGTCGACCACCTTTAGTGAAGCGGACCATAGCACCAAGCCTGAAGGTGGTGGTTGCATTCTCTGGGGGAAAGATTAGTTGCTTGCCAATATCAACTATGATCTTCCAATCCCGGGCCATGGCTAGCTGTCCAGTTTGTGGTTTGCGGGGTGGTTAGGCTATTTCTATTCCTCTCGAACAGAGATGGAATTCGCAGCTTCTTTCAGCCTCCTCCTGACGGCACACTACCTCTACCAAAATGTTTCTGCTTTGTGGCTTATTCACTGCAATGCCACATCCTCCTCTTCCCAGCTGGACATGTCCTACAATGTCCTTGTGCTTCAGGGCTGACGTAGCGTGCTGTACTGTTTCAGATGGTGTCCATTTCCTCCCTGTTAACAGAGGTGGTGCAGCATTGCTGATGGTCTGATTTCTGGATTCTTTCAATGTCATCTGCAGTCTCACTTTAGAGCACTTGTATTCTTCAGTGAGGCTCGTGATAGGTAGTTCAAGGAGTGCTTTGCCGTAGATGCTGATGTTGGTCAGACAGCATGGAACCGAGCCACTTCTTCACATATGAAGTTATGTTTCGCTCCATCTTCTCCACTGTTGTTATTGGGACCTCATAGGTCGGGAGTGGCCACATTACCCTAGGGAGAGGTCCAAATTGCAGGCACCAGAGTTTGAGCTTCCCTGGTAGCATTGTCTTGTTGATGGTGTCCCGACTGGTGGTGATGTCACGCCTTAATACCTGCACCTGGTCTAGGCTTGCATTGTACCATCTGCCCAGGCTTTTGACGGGTTGCTCTGACACCATTGGTATTGGGTTGTCACAAATGCAGAACCTCACGTTCTTAAGCTCTCCCTTGACTATTGAGGTGCTTCATGACTTATTCGGCTTGATTTTCGCTAACACATCAGAGACCTTCTTCCACTGCTTTCAAAGCTGCCTTTTCTCTCTGATCAGTCTTTTGATGGCTTGCTGTCTCCTGGATTTGGCTGTTGTTGGTGTTACTTTATTGCTTTGTGTCCTTCTCCATACTGGTAGATTATATCTCCCATCTTGTCCAACTTTTTCTCTGAATTGCCCCCTTTTTGTTCCAGGATTTTTGTCAGATCATTGTTGACTGTTTCCCACTCACTCTTTTCAACAGCTTTGGGCCACTCCATACTTGGTCTGCACCCTTTGATCTTATCCTCCTTAGGAGGTTTCTGTTGCTGGGTGGGTTTCTCCACCAGCATTCCTGTGCTTGTACTATCCTCCTCACAGTGACAAGGGTGCTGATGCTCTGCAAACTTTGGTTTTTGTCTCATCGCTGTGCTTCAATCAACTGACTTGACTGGTTGCTTCGTAGGAAGTACTGGTCAATGTGAGGTCCTTGTCTCTGCTCTCTCAAGGACCCTCTCTTTCCTTGGTGGGTCCTCAACCCCCTGAATCATGTCATCTTCCCCCAGACACAAGAGTGCACCTGAAGTGAGTCTCCTGCTGCTGTTATGGTTGCCTAATGTGCTTTGTTCTTGCTCATAGTCATATTCCTTCCTGGGTCTGAAGCCGTGTCATCAATTATCGAGCCATCTTGCACCCCCGCTCTCGCAGGCTCTAGTGGTATGTTCCTTTGTTAAGTTTTCGTAGAAGTTGGCGAGTTACTTCAATAAACTGAGACAGTGTTGGAGATTGCAGTCATGGGGAGCTAGACCATGACAGCCCCAGTGGGGTCTATTTCTTCCTATCAGCTGTCTCTCCAAGCCGTCACATAGTCTTTCCTATGTTGTCAGCTGTCCTTTCACAGCATTCACTGGACTAGTGCAGATACTAAGTTCGAAAATACACAGGACTTGATGGAAAATGTCATTTGTAGCAATAGATGGTAATGACATGCGGCGTAGATGTTGACAGTGGCGTGGGAACTTAATCTTAGCCATGGAAAGGATGTAAATAATCTAAAAAAGCACATTTAGAAGTTTTCTATGTATTATGTCTTAATTTCTCTTATTATGTCTACTATATTGGGTAATAAGATTGTAAAGGTGACTATAGGGGTGTTATTTCATATCTAGAGGGCTCTACTGATGATAAAGAGCCTATTTAGAAGGCCGTAAACAGGTTTTCTATGTGTCATATGTCTTATTTTCTGTTATTATGTCTACTATATTGGGTAATAAGAGTGTAAAGGTGACTATAGGGGTATTATTTCATGTCTAGAGAGATCTACTGATGATAAAGAGCCTATTTAGAAGGCCTTAAACAGGTTTTCTCCATATCATATGTCTTATTTTCTCTTATTATGTCTACTATATTGGGTAATAAGAGTGTAAAGGTGACTATAGGGGTGTTATTTCATGTCTAGAGAGATCTAATAATGCTAAAAACTAGAAAAATATTACATTTTTAAAATAAGGAATCCTACTTTGTGGATATTCATTTAGCACAGTCGTGTCTGGAACTTATTAACAGCAATAAAATAGGGATTACTGTATGTTCCTGAGGTCTAGTCTAAAAAAACCGACTGTTTTTAGTTGTAATACATACAATACAAACCCAAAAATGTACACTTCAGGGATCATCACTTCAAAGATGCCAATAATAAAATGATCCAATTATTTGTTTGGGTTTTTGACATTTCGTAATTTCCCACCATTAGATTTGGTTTCAGGATAAATCGTGCATTTTTCTTTCCCCGGGACGAATTACTGCTGTCACGCAATGCTGCCTTTGATTACAAAAAAGCCTCAATAGAAGGATTTCAGTATTTTTGGCTTTAGCTTTGTTTGTTGGTCGGGTTCCCCGTGTTGTTGAAAAGCACTCAATCCTAGCCAGCATTTTATTCTTTGTCAAAATGATCAAATATGCACTTTATTAGGCACACCTGTGAGAAAGATCCAGTGCAGAAATACAAAGCTCTCATGGTATTGTACTCATGGTGTACTTGAAGTATGAAGTAGCCAGTGAGTTTATAGTAGTAGTAGTAGTAGTAGTAGTAGTAGTAGGTGCTCCTGCCCGACACCAGAACCCTCCAGCAGGTCGCCAGCACATGACAGTAAACATTCCAATCAAACGTCACAAAAAGTCACATTCATAACCCCTGGTGCCGATGATGCTGTTTAGGGGAAGACGTGCACCACTTTCTGCGTGTTGTGTGTTAGCGAGACCACACACACACTGTTTTTACGTTGACAGACACATTTCAATCTCTGAAATGGAGGGCTTGTATTCGCATGAAAATGTGCTTTCCATTGGCAACCAACAACACTGCAAGCAATGGAAACGTTTGGCAGTGTTCCAGCTAAAACAAACCAATCCAATGAGGACACGCTTACAAAAAGTTCATTTCCAGTCAGCCAAGCTGACACTAGTACTAATACTTATCCTGCATACTGGATACACTGGATACTGGATACTGCATACATAAAGGTACACCACAGTGCAAAGGCAACATCTACTACTGACATGTAAACTACTATTAACTATTCATTATTTTATTTTATTATATTATTTCAGTATATGACAATAGCTTTTTTAAATGTCGGGACTTTTGCAGTGTTTTCAAATGATGAATTATATTTAACTAAAATGGTGAATGATACGATTTTTAGAAATTAAAATGAATAATAAGAGCACCTTACATAATGTAACATTTATTATTTTACATTGACAATGTTGATTTGTCTCATATTCAGACATTGTAAATGTGTTACACATTATGATTACATTACTATTATTTCCATCCTTGTCATCATTAGGATTACGAGTATGCTGGAGCCTATCCCAGCCTATCCCAAAATGTAAAGAAGTGCCAAAAATTAACTGTAATAAATAATAATAATCACAGAATTTTTTTCCCATTTTGAACTGTTAAAAATCATTTAGCCGTCATGAATAATAATAATATGTATGATTATACAATAATATAATAATTATTATAAAATATACAATTTGTATAAAATAATAATAATATGTCTTATTATTTATGAGTTAATTGTTAACTCAAATAAATAATAATCATATATATATATATATATATATATATATATATATATATATATATATTAGAATGTGATTATTATTTATTATAGTTATTATTACTGTAATAAAGAAACATTATATATTAGAATGTGATTATTTATGACAGTTTTGTTGCCCGATATGGTGTTATTTAGAGAAATTGTGACGTACTTGTTTTTTTGTGCCAAAGATAATGCTCAAACGTCTTGCTGTCATTGATTATTTATGTTTGCTTACATATATAAAACAAAAAACATTGGGTTTTTTTGGGCTTTTTGGGCCATTTATGAAGCGTAAAAACAAACAAAGCTCAGGTTTTGTTGTTGTATGTTCTTTATGAATGCTTAACTTCATTTTCAATTATTTGTATGATAGTTAAAACATAGCTTGTATGGTCAATAAATGATGGTGGCACTTTGACTCTGGAACAGATGATTTCAATTTCTCATGTTTCCCACGATGGGAAAGCATGTTTTTTCATGAACCTACATATAAAGCAATCGGTCTCCCGAAGACAGCTGGGATAGGCTCCGGCATACCCGCGACCCAACAGGACAAGCGCTAGAGAAAACAAACACATGGATGGATGGATGGCATATTTGCCTCCTTACCGCCGTCCAGGAGCCGTACCGCCATTGCGTCAGGAGCTGATCGGAGTTGTCAGGCCGAGGTGTGCTTTGGACAGGAGAGGCCCACGGACACGCTGGCATCTCACAGTCCTACCAACATACACCAAGTATTATTATATTACTATTTGCAAATAGTACATGTTTGCAGCTTATCTGCTTCCCCAAGTGGCAAAATGTTCTGGATATGAAATATTTTTGTCTGTTGTACCTGACTGTCTCTGGGCCTGGCAGCAGCATTGCACTCCCTGTCATTCACCGTGTTGCCATAGTCGGCCGACACACACCGCACCGCTCTCATCTGGTAGCCATGACCGCACGTCACCGCACACTGGTTACACACAATCACGCACAAACACTCAAATGTTATCTCAGGGATTCAAGGTAAGAATTGTATGTTACACACGGCCTCAGCCAAGGCCCAGCAAACATGAATGTATTTACACTGGGGGTGTCCAAACTTTCTTCACTGAAGGCCACGGAGTGAAAATTGAAAAGATGCAACTTTGCCACTTTGATTTTTGAAAGCTATGCTGAGAAGTTACATACTGTATATTTCAAGTATAAACTGCATCTCAGCTTTGTCATCGAGGTGAAAAAGACAATTATTACTATTATTATTATTACTATCAACTTCACTCTTGGCTCTTTTTTCCCCCCATTTTCCAAATATTTAAACTTTCTTCTTTAACAATCTTCATCAATTCTCTTTTCATAACATTGACTTTATTCCCATAATATTTTAACTGTATTCCCAAAATATAGAAACTTTTTCCACAACCTAATTTTACAGAAATTACGACCTTGTTTCGTTTTTTTCATCATATTACAACTTAAAAAAAAAAAAAAAAAATACTGTAATATTTCAACTCTATGCTACTAAAATGGGAGAATGAACAAAATAAGAATTTCATTGCATAGTATAACTACCTGTTTTACTTTGCATATAACAAAATAAAACTCTTGAATCTTGAAAATCACATTATTTTTCCTCAGAATATTACAAGTACATTCTCATAAAATTGAGACTTTTTTCCCACTAGAATATGACTTTTTCCTCCTAAAATTTTGACTTTATTGTCGTAAAGGTACAGCTTTTTTTTTTTTTTAACAAATATTTCAACTTTCTTCTTGTAAATTTTCTTCTGGTAATTATGATTTGTTATATAATAATAATAATATTTTGACTTTAGTCTCGCGATACAACCTAATTTCCCCCAAATTAAAAGTTTGTCCTCCCCTCTCGCCTGAAGTCAGCTTGGATAGGCTCCAGCATACCCACGACCCTAGTGAGTATAAGCGGCATAGAAGATGGATAGATGGATGGATTAAAACTTTATTTGTTGTTTTGTTTGTCTCCCATAATATTACAACTTGAAAAAAATAACTTCTAATATCCATCCATCCATCCATCCATCCATCTTCTATGCCGCTTATCCTCATTAGGGTCGCGAGTATGCTGGAGCCTATCCCAGCTGACTTCAGTCAAGAGGTGGGGTACACCGTGGACTGTTCGCCAGCCAAGCACAGAACTTTTAATATTTCAACTTTATGCTGCTAAAATAAATTTTCCTCATAATATTGCAACATTATTCTTGTAAATTACGACTTTTTTTCGCTACATTACAACTTTTGTATTTTTTTTTCGTTTTCTTGTAAAATTTATATTTAAAAAAAAAAAAAACAGCTATGGGTCGCGATTGGTCCCCGGGCCAAACTTTGGACACCCCCACACACACACACAGACACACATGCATGCAAACGGCAAGGCCCATGAACGCCACCCCAAACACACACACTTGTACGCACCACTTACCTTAAAACTTTACTACTTTTTTACTCACATCCAATGTGTGAGAGAATGGGAAGAAGTACAGGGTTGGTTTATTATTATGGTTCTAATGACATGGTACTAACACACCAATGTAGTCCAGCACAGCTCTGGAGATACTACTATGTGTACTGCATGTACTGTATATGCGCACTGTACAGTCAGCCCTCGCGATATCATAGTTCCAATATCCCTCCCTCACTACACCTCGCTTTTTCAAAAAATACCACGGCTGAGACGGACATGCCACGGCTGAGACGGACATGCCATGGCTGAGATGGACATGCCATGGCTGACATGGACATGCCATGGCTGAGATGGAGTGAAAAACAGCTTCTCCTCTCATTCTGTGTGGAAGTGGTAAATTTTTGTTTTGTTTTGCCCTTTTTCCCCACTCCGTTTGAAACATTTTTTTACGGTTAGAAGTCAGTTGGAGAGGCTAACTAGTTAGCTCGCTAGCTTGCGCAGTGATCCCGTAACTTGCGTAATGTGATAAGAAGAATAATATGAGCGTAAAGGTGACTATAGGGCTGTTATTTCATGTCAACAGGGCTCTAATGATGTTAAAAGCCGTGTTTAGAAAGTCCTAAACAGGTTTTCTATGCTCTAAAACCAAAAATATTCTGTTTATTAAAATTGAATCCTACTTCGCGGAAATTCACTTATCGCAGCAGAGTCTGGCCTTTTAAACGAGGGACGGCTGGGTAAGTGTATTTATGTAGGCAAGCACACCAACGACTTAACACAGTGGCTCACGCAGGTTGCAGTGTGGAAGCTTTGGATGGTTGTTTGAAATGTATGGAAACACTTGTATGCGTGTGCATGTGGGCGTGTACTCACTGTGCCCCACACGCCAGCCTGCCAGGATGCGCACTCGGGAAGCTCGCAGGTCCCGACGGAGGCGGGTTTGCCGGAGGGATTGCATAATTGCGCACTCAACTTTTCTTCTGTGTTGGCTCCCGTGCACCACACCTGCCTGTGTCTCACACCCTTCCCACAGGTGACCTGGCACTGCGTGTGTCATCATGGTGGAAGAGGAAAAAATGCCATTGCAGTGTGTGCACGCAAGAAGTGTATCGAAAATTCTACATTTACAAACATCCTGCTCTATTTTGTACAAGGAAAGGTGTGCCTAATGCTGTGGTTCAGCAGCACGTTCCCACCTCACTCCAGTCACCGGCATTCCACGTGGGACATGGCTGCTCGTTGCAGACTTCCATGACCACCCGCTGGTATTCATCGCACTCCCTATCTACCAGGCGACGGCCCAGATTGCTCATGCAGTACGACTCTCTGCTGCGACTCCCTCTGCCGCACGTCTTGGAACACTGCAAAATACACAAAAACATTACTTTTGTTGAGTACTCTATGCACATTGTTACCTCCACTCAGCCTGGATACCAGGTTACATTTTCTTCGCCATTAGTAGTTGTCAGCATTATGTACATAAAAGACTGACGCATTCCATTGTGGTGCAGATCCAGATAAAGGTGCATATTTATCATTTTTCAACATTTACATTTGAAAATAAGGGGGACAAAACATTGAATATATAAATATAATTACAAAATAAAATCACTACTGGTCTTCCACCAAAAGATGTAAAATGTAGAAATATATCATAACAGAAAAACATAAAAAAAACATAAAAAATATATAATTTATTGGAAAATACAGTAGAAAAAAATAGATAGAAACAAATATTACAAACAATTACACAATATAAAAATACAATGGATAAAAATATATATTATAAAAATTACATGGAAAAACATACAGTCAAACTTGTCTATAGCAGCCACTAGAGGGAGTCTGCAAAAATGGCCGCTATAGACAGGTGGCCTCTATAGACAGGTTGGCGTCCAGTTTGAATGTTGACCAGTAGAGGAAAAAAAAAGAAAAAAGGGGAAAAAATAATAATAATGTTGACCAGTAGAGGGCACTGTGGGACTGCGGATAAAAGTTGTACAGCACTACTAGGCTTGTTATTATCCACGACCCACAGAACAAAGCTGTGCTACTAATGTCTTACGCTTGTTTTTAATATTTCACTTTTTATACAGCAGTGTCATTACAGCTTTAGTTCATCAGGAAGTGACGGGAAGTGATGGTGGGCGTCCCGAGCAGGAGAGCTAGGCTCAGTGCTAGCTGTGAGTTTGGAGAGAGTTGGGAAGTGTGTTTATGTTGGCGTGGATGTAAAGTCCTGCAGTGTTCTCCGCTGTTAATAAAGCCATTAAAGTGCATCGGCGACGTGAGTCTCTCCTTCCCCACAACAAGCGGCATTACAGTATTGACCAGTGCACACCAGGAAATAAACGGTGTCATTTCTTACAGGCATTGGCTGGACAGCTATGTAGTGGGGCTTGTTTAACCTTTGCCTTGTGGGCAAGCAGGAAGGAGAGACGATGCTGAGAGATGTGTGTGTGTTCTGAGCTGCTGTCTGGTGGCCGCGTTCAAGAAATAAAGTTGGCAGAAGCAACAGGAGAAGTTTCCTTCTTTGCTTCGGAGCTGAATAACACTGACAAGTTAACAGACTAGTAGCGAACGGAAAAGAAGACGGCTTTGTTTGTGTCGAATACAGAAGATGAGGACTTTGATGGATTTGTGGATGAGGACTGATCAAAAATAACGTGAGTACATTCTAAAATACTTCAATTAAGTACAACCAAACTCAGTTTTGCTCCCGATGCCGCATGCATGCTAGCGTATGTTTTTTTTTATTGTAGCGTCGCTGGGAGCACGTCCTGTTCCCCGGCTACTTTGCGGTAATGTTTTGGTTTTGGCTTAAAGTTACATGTTTGACCAGGAAATAGCAAGCTCAAAAGAAGACGGCTTTTTTATGTGGAACAACTGACAGTTTGTGTGGATCTTGTGAATGATTGTGACTGAGCTAGGACTCAGTAATTAAAGTCTACACATGACGGCTTCATTGATTGAAAAACAAAACTTTTTCGTGCATGAAGCTTCTACTTGAGTTGGTAATTTGGCCGCTATATGCGGTCAGATATTGACCAAGGGAGACAAAATGGGTGGCCGCTGGCCGCGTTGGACAGGTGACTGCTATATACAGGGTCTATAACATGTAAATTTGATGCGGGGGATTTTTCAGTGGCCGCTATAGGCAGGTTTAACTGTATTTAGATTAATAGAAAAATATAACAGAAAAATCATTACATAATACAGTGGTTCTCAACTGGTTTGGCTGTGGGACCCACCATCACTCTCAATGTCAAGTCGCAACCCAGATTTTTCTTTTTTCAAGAAAAATCCCTTATTTTTTATGTCATAATATTATGAGAAACAAACAAAATTAAAAAAGTCATAATTTCTGGAGAATAAGGTTGCTGGAAAAGTTATAAAGTTACAAGAATAAAGTCAAAATATAAAGTCATAATTACAAGAACATTGACAAGAAGAAAGTTGAAATAGCTGGGGGAAAACAACAACAGCAGAAAAAAAAATGAGAATAAGATCACAATATTAAGAGAAAAAAGTCGTATTCTAACCAGAAGTGAGGTCCGGGGATCTGGCAGGCCAAGTGCAGAGAGTGACACACTGTGTGTGACTTTTTCTTGTGGGGTTATGTTACAGACAAAGTTTATGTTCCACCACTTCCAGCAAATATCCATGACATGAAAGATGGAATAACAGCAGCAATCAGCACGGTGGACTGCGACATCCTGAGGCGCGTTTGGGAACAATTCTCATATCGGCTTGATGTTGTCCGTGCTGCCGGTGGTGGCCACACTGAGCACTTGTAAAACATGAAATAAATACTTGAAGGTATGTACAACGCATGTGTTCAAGCTGGAGTTTTGTCCTGTTTTTGGTTTTTGAAATATTGCGTGCTGATTTTGGGGCATTCTTTTTGAATCACCCTGTATGATGTGGAAAATAATGTCATTTTAGTCAAATAAAGTTGAAACATTAAATATACAAGACACTATTTTTTTAAAAGCCCTAATATTAAAATAGGAAAAACGAAAACAAATCCAAGTTGTCATTTTGGAAAATTAGGTTGGGGAAAAACCTACCATTTCATGGAAATAAAGTGAAAATATGGGAATAAAGTCATAATATTTAAAAAAATATATTTTTAGATAGTTCCAAAGAAAGTTTAAATATTTGGAAAATTGACAAAAAACAGAAAAAAACTTGTATTCTAACGAGAATAAACTCGTAATATTATGAGAAAACATTTTAGTAAAATAAAGTTGAACCGTTAACATCAAAGTGGTAAAGTGTGATTCTTTAATTTTCCACTATGTGGCCCTCAGTGGTAAACATTTGGACAGCCCTGGCATAGAAAATGGAAGAATGGATGATTGTGCTCTACCTGTGACCAGGCACCGTACTGCCAGCTCTTGAGAAGACAGTCGCCATGACAGGACTCTCGGGTGGCAGGTTTGGCGATGTCGGCGCAGGTGCTGGCCTCCATCGGATGGCTCTGCATCAGGTTGTACTTCATGCACTGAACTTCCAGGCTGCGGTAGCCTGGACCGCACTTCGCTGAGCAGTCGCTCTTCCCGGTGACATGCCACCTTTTGTGTGCGAGGGGAAAATATGAATCATTACAGCACAGCGCAGACGTCTCCTTAGCACTGTGTGTCTTACCTGACTTCGCAGTCCGTGTTGCAGGGCTCAGTGACAGCAGCGGGATGAGGTAAGTGTTCACATCGCTGCTCTGACACCTCCACGTGATCACTCTTACGCACACACTGCGTCTTTTGGCGACGCTCACCTGTGCGCAAAAAAACACAAAACAGCAACATAAGAAATGTAAATTCACTCACCACAATATCACATTTCTGCATCTTCAAGCCGTGGCGGGAGGGAGGATGCTTCATAATTGTGTCTCTTTACTACACCCCCCAGTGAAATTTGACCCACAGGAAGCCAGACTAACACGCCTGCTTTCAAGGAGAACTTTGATGAGCTTAAAGCTTGAAGGGCCCGGCTAAAGCTAAGGTGTCGAGCGATGCCGGGGGCGAAGGTGACAAGAAGGGGTCAATCAGGAGCACTTGCCAAGCGGGAAACTTGATTTATTTAATTTTTAATGAATCCAGTGGTGTGTTCAAATGATGTCAATTTGTGACGACAGGGCAAATCTGTGCAATAATATTCTCTGTAATAAGACACTGCTTGGTCATTTCTCAGGATCATCCATTTCTGCAATCACCAGTGTGGGCTCTGCCAAGAACCAGGCAGTAGACAGCAACTACAGTAAATGGCCTTAATTGTCAAACAAAGTGATCTTAGCAAAAAATACACATACCGTAAAGCACCGTGTATAAACCACACTTTCTTTCCACTGGTAAGAAGCAAAAAAATCGGGGTGCGGTTTATACACGATGACAGGTCTGTGACCAGACGCAGAAATTGACGAGAAGTCCATTTTAGAATAGCCATCTGTGGGTCAGACAGTTGCTTTGACTTTAGCGCCCTCTGCTGTACAGTTGCTGAAAATGCTTGTGTATGCAACTAACTTATCTGACGGCTGTCTGTATTTTCACACAGTGAAACGATCTCTATAAACACTGAAGCTAACCTAAGCTTCCAATGTCAAATACAATACAACCTTGGAGTTTATTCAAATTCACACTGAAGCAATGCAATAAAATAATAATAGAGAAAAAGAGAAGCAGTGAAAGATATCAAAACATCTCTGAAAATTGCAAATTTCTTTATTTAGATTTTTTATTATTATTATTATTAATCTGTGCTTGGCCATAATATTAAAGATCTAGATGCCGAAGTTCAGATTTCTCCTTCATTCTTCTTTTTGAAATTGCTTAGTACCTTTACGCATGTTGATTTGAGATGAAAGAGTTGGCAAGCATTTATGAACTAAACATTTTTTTCCCCCGCCGTGAGCCTGAAAATGGGGGTGCGGTTAATACACGGGTGCTTTATGGTATATACACTACTGATCAAAATGTTAAGGCCAGTTGAAAAATTGCAAAAATTCACATTTTGCACTGTTGGATCTTATTGAGGTTCTACGTAGAGCTTCAGGATGCAAAAAGAAGAATGAGCAATGAGAGTGAGCAATTTATTGCAAACAAGCAATAATCAGATGATCAGATGATCAAAAAGTTTAAGATCATAGATCGAGAAAAAATCTTGGCAAAAATGTGGATTGAATGTGATTTTCTGTCAGGTATTCACACTTTCATGATGTCTTGCTGGCAAAGGAAAAAAAACATTTCTCTCTTTCAATGCTGTGGGATTGTTGAGCTGCGTAAGCAAGGCCTCTCGCAGGGCGCCATTGCTGCTGAGGTTGGACGCAGTAAGACCGTCATTTGAAACTTCTTCAAACATCCTGAGGGTTATGGAACAAAAAAGTCAAGTGGTAAACCCCAATAAATGTCACCGGCCCTGAGCCGAAGGATCCCGCTGGATGAAAGTTGTTACTGGTGCTGAGTGCAGTCCAATAATCATCACGCGTCCCCTGCCAGAGAAGGCTTTTAAGAAGAAAAAAAGCTCATCAAAGGCTTCATCTCCTTCAAGGCCACAAAAGTGGCTGTTTGGGATTTGAAGGAGAGCACCAAACAAGAGACATTGGATTCTCTGATGAGAAAAAATGTAACCTTGATGGTCCTGATGGCTTCCAACATTACTGGCATGACAAGGAGATCCCACCTGAGATGTTTTCCACACGGCACAGTGGAGGGGGCGCCATCATGATCCTTCAATGGGACAATGGAACTTCAGGTTGTGCAGGGGCGTCAAACGGCAGCTGGTTATGTGGAGATGTAGCAGGGGCATCACTCATGATTGAAGGCCCTCGTCTGTGTGGTAATGACTGGCTTCTTCAACAGGACAACGCTGCACTTCACCGTGCCCACCTGACAAAGGACTTCTTCCAGAGGAATAAGCTCACTCTTTTGGACCACCCTGCATGTTCCACTGATCTAAATCCAATAGACTTACAGACAGTGGATAACACTCGGGGGAGTAGAGGTTTTCTGAGCTATGGTCTTAAACTTTTGATCACCAGCCTATTTCACTTTAGTGCTTGTTTGCAATAAATTGCTTAGTCAAATATTTTTCTGTCTCACTCTCATTTATTTTCTTTTTTGCAATTTGAAGGAAAAGTCAAATTTGTACAAAAATAGAGTGGTAGTTTCACATCAAAAAGGTCATAATGTGACATCTACAAGGTTGCAGTTTTATAAGAATAAAGTGGCAGTTTTAAGTGAAAAAGGTAAATAAAATTGCAGATTTGCACAAAAAAGCTAATTTTGCAAGAGTAAACTGGTCATTTTATGACAATATTGTGGTCTATATACAGTATATTAAAAAGGCTGCAATTTTACAAGAATAAAGTGGTAGTTTTAAATCTCAGAGGGGGTGCAATTTTATACGAACAAAGTGGTAGTTTCACGTGAAATGGGTTGTAGTTTTCGTGCTAGTTTTTATTCAACAAGTCTCCATTTTATGAGAATAAATCAGGAGTTTTACATCATAAAGGTTGTAATTTTACATCTACAAGATTGCAGTTTTATGAGAATAAAGTGGTAGTTTTAAGTGAAGTTAAGTGAAGAAAATTGTAGTTTTACACAAAAAAGGTCATGATTTCACAATTATAAGCAGTATGGTCGTTTTTCCTAAAAAAAAAGTTTTAGGAGTATAAAGTGGTCATTTTATGAAAATAATGTGGACTTTTCACATAACATTTTTTTGTCATTTTACAAGAATAAAATGGTAGGTTTACATGAAATAGTCTGATTTTCATTTTCCTAATTGTACGTCATTTTACATGGGAAGGTCACAATGTCACATCAAAAAGTTCGTAACTGTACAAGAATAATGTGGTCCTTTTACACCAAAAAGGTGGTAATTACATTACAAGGTTGCAATTTTACACCAAAACGTGTTAATTGTTAGTTTTATGCCACAAATTTGATCGTAATTTTATAGGCGTACAATTATTCCGCGAATAATTACAGTACATTGATTACAAAAAATAATCAGGGATATTTTTTTCTGCCTCGAGGAATCACTTAGGTCACCAACGTGCTTACGTCACCCACGCAAGGACGAAGAGAGAAGCAGAGATTTGAAGGTGCGTGAGAATGCCCCAAGGCGACGAAAGAGATGGAAAAGAAAATGTAAAAAACTGACAGAAAATGTGACTCAGCAGTAAGGTGAACACAACAGCACATCTTATGTTGCATCATCTCCTCCCAAATGGAGCGGGAGATCCGAGACCAGGTAACATTAACGTAGCGCAAATCAGTGAGATTAAGGTTAAAGCAAGGGAACACTGTACTCGTTTAGTAAAATATTCGACAGCTGCAGACCTAGAATTGTATGAGAACAAGTGTGGTCCTTACATCAAAAAGGTCATAATTTCACGTCAATAAGGCCGTAATTGTACAACAATAATGTGTTTATCTTACGTTAGAGGGTTGGAATTTTACATCATAAGGTCAGAATTGTAGGAGAATAAAGTGTTAGTTTTACGTCACAAATGTACTGTTTCGGGTTACAACTTGTACGAGAACAGTGTGGTCTTTTTACATCAAAAAGGTCGTAACTTTACGTCAGCCACTACGTTTACATGCAGTCAATATTCCAGTTTCTGAAACCCGTTTACATGCGTGACGTCAAAAAAAAAAAAAAAACTCACAGATAATGTTTCGACACACGCAATGCGTGTCATTTCCGCTTGTTCTTCCTGTATCCAAAAACAACAACACCAGCACGGCGGATAACAAACGCCTCTGTTTGCGTTTTGGTGCTGGTACTGACCCACCACCAGTACTTCACACTATTTTGTCTCACTTTCTTCATTAATGGAAGGCGAGAACGTGAAGAAATAGGAAATGGTCCCGGAGCTGTGCCATTCATATCCATGCTAACATCCACCGGAGCCCCCGGACACTTTTGAAGCTGCGTTCGTACAAAATTTGCTTTGCGTAACTTCTTGCTCACCTTCTGATAGATTTCGCTAATGCGGTACTTTCTACCATCAATAAAAGACATAATGTTCCTGTCTTTCACCACACTAACAAGGTGGCTTGTTTCCCCCTCGCTCCAAAAGTGTGGGGTTTTGCGTGTCACCATGTTTACAAGTAGTTCCTGCCAAAGACACAAGATTCCTTTCCAATAGAACATGCGCAGAACACAAATTAATGTCCCTTTTGATCGGGATATCCTGATAGGCGTATACATGACCCGATTTTCTGGTTAGAAAAGAAGTTAGGGTTAGAATACTCGGGTTTTTAAAAACCAGAATATGAGCATATTGCGTTTTTTCGAAAGAGTTATTGGTGTTTACATGGCCGTGCACAACCGGGTTATTGCTAATGCTCCGATTATGATGGGGTTATTTGACTGCATGTAAATGTACTCAAGAAGGTCGTCTTTGTACAACAATAATGTGGTTATTTTACATTAGAGGGTTGTAATTTTACATCAAAGGTCAGAATTGTAGGAGAATAAAGTGGTAGTTTTACGTCACAAATTTGATTGTAATTGTACGAGTACAGTGTGGTCCTTTTCCATCAAAACGGTTGTCATTTTACGTCAATGACACTTGTATGACACATGCGCAACTGCTCTACAAAGCCCAAACATGACCACTTGCCCTTGAGCATTTGGGAAAGATGATGAGCACATTAACTAAGGTGTAGTCACATGGCCTTATATTGAGCTTCTTTTCCACGTTGCATTTCATTCGCAAAATCCATTGAAGATTTGCCGCTTTGTTGCGGTCGTACCCTGACAGATGCGGTTGCACTCCAGCCAAGAGCTTGAGGGCGCCCACACAAACTCCTCCCTGTGCTCCTCGATGGGGATGTTGAAGGAGTAACGCACGTCAGGGTTGTAGAGGTTTCCCACACACAAGACCTGCAATCAAGGTCAAGGGAAAAAGACGTTTATTTAGTCTGCCCTGAAATTCAACCTTTAAAACCGATATCAGTCGCATATGCTGATAATCGGGAGGTAAACATTAGCAGGGGCGCCACTCAATAAGCCGCCAAATAAGGGGTGTCCAAAGTGTGGCCCGAGCGCCGTCTGTGGCCTGCAGTTGTTTTTTTTATTGGCTCACGGCACATTCTAAAAATATAATTTAACAAGCAAAGTAAAAAAAAAAACTACAGCAGCAAAAATCGAAAAATCAGCAGTAATTTTTCAAGAATAACATCAAAATATTAAGGGATAAAAGTCATATTCCAACGAGAAAGTCATCATTTTTAAACTTGTAATGTTACAAAAAAGAACATAATTTTAGCAGCATAAAGTTGAAATATCAAAAACTTAATAATATGAGAAACAAACAAAACAAAATAAAGTTACAATTTTTGGAAAATTGGGTTGGAGAAGAAGTTATAATATGGGAAAAAAGTGAAAATATTATGAGAATAAAGTCATAATATTATGGGAATAAAGTCATAATATTATGGGAATAAAGTCATAATATTACCAGTCGAAAATATATAAAAAGCCAACTGAAATAGTTAGAAAATGTAAAAAAAAAAAACCAACAGCAGAAATGGAAAATACAGCTGTATATTTATGCAACTAAAATCAACATATTGAGAGAAAAAGAGAAAAAAAGCTGTAACCTAACAAAACAAAATCTCGCAATTTTACAAGAATAAACTTGTAATATTGAGGAAAAATACTGTCATTTTACTGGGATAATGTTGAAATATTAAACAAACACGTTATTTTTTTAAAAAGGCATAACATTATGAAAAACAACCAAACCACAAATACATAACTTTATTTTTTGAAAATTAGGCTGCGGAAAAAGTTCTAATGTTATGAGAATGAAGTAAAAATATTATGGGAATAAAATCATAATTAGAAGAAAATTTACTGAACTAAAAATAACTACAAACACTTAAAAAAACAGCTGTAATTTTGGAGGGATAACGCCGCAATATTATGATGAAAAATAATATCATTTTAGTAGCAACAAGTTGAAATATAAAAGAAAAAACTTTTTCATATGAAAAAGCAAATAAAGACGTCATTTTTTTTATTGTGTTGCAGGAAAACGTTATAAAGTCATGAGAATAAAGTCAGAACTATGTAAGTCACAATTACGAGAATAAAATGTACAAAAAGAAAGTTGAAAGAATTGGGGAAGAAACCCCCAGCAGAAATGGAAAAAAAACAGCTAAGAACAAAGACAAAATATTAAAAGAAAAAAAGTTGTATTCTGACAATTTTCACAAGAATAAACTCATAATATTAGGAGGAAAAATAATTTTGTAGAACAAAGTTGAAATATTAAAGAAAAAACAACAAGTTGTCATTTTTGGAAAATTAGGTTGGGGAAAAAGTTACAATACGATGAATAAAGTCAGATTATTACCAGAGGAAAATGTCCAAAGATTATTTAAGAAGTGGAAATATTTGGGAAAAAAACAACAGCAGCAGCAATAATAATGCAATACGAATAATAGTTTTTTTCACCTTTAGGCTTTATCACATACCAAAGATGCACTTTTTTCTCATATATAACTTCTTATCCATCCATCCATTTTCTATACCGCTTCTCCTCTTTAGGGTCGCGGGGGCGTGCTGGAGCTGACTTCAGCTGACTTCTCAGCTGACTTCAGGCGAGAGGCGGGGTACACCCTGGACTGGTGGCCAGCCAATGGCAGGGCACATATAGACAAACAAGCATTCACACTCACATTCATACCTATGGACAATTTAGAGTCTCCAATTAACCTAACATGCATGTTTTTGGAATGTGGGAGGAAACCGGAGTACCCGGAGAAAAGCCACGCACGGGGAGAACATGCAAACTCCACACAGGGATGCCCCACAGGGTTCAAAATTTCCAATGTCCAGTTTTGGAAAGCAATTGCCGCTTCTCAGATGTTGTTACTCTGGCATCCTTTGCCATTTTCACCTTCCCTCAGACGGAAACTTACCTCTTTGTAAACTTTCATGCGTGTCAAGCAGGTGGAAGTGTGATAGTAGTCCCAAACTAGAAAGATTTCCACAAAAATATTGAATGGGCCTGACCTGTTGCTTACATCTGGCCTGGTGTTGTATCTTTGCAGGGTGCTAGCATGTTAGACAGCATGCACGCTATAGCCTAAAGCAGGCGTGTCCAAACGTTTTCCCAGCGAGGGCCACATAGTGAAAAATAAAAGGATGCAACTTTAGCTCGTAGATATTTTGTAAAGCAACACATGTAGCTATGCTAAGAAGTTACTGTATATTTCAAGACAAAACTGCATCACAGCTTTGTCATATCGGTGAAAAAGTCCATTTTTAGTATCAACTTCACTCTTTTTTCCTATTTTTGCTGGAGGTTTTTTCAATTCCAAATATTGAAACTTTTCTTCTTGTCAGATTATAACTTTATGTGCAGAATTTTCCAAAAATGACAACTTTATTTTATTTTGTTTTGTTTCTACGTAATAATATTCTGACATAATTTTTTTTATTTATTCTCTAAAATTACAGCTCTTTTTCCCCATATATGCTGCTATTTTTTTCTTCCAACTATTTTAACTTTCTTCTTGTAAATTTTCTTCTAGTAATTTTTACTTTATTCCCATAATATTTTGATTTGATTCTTGGAATATTATAAAGTGTCTCCACAAGGTGATTTTCCAAAAACTACAATTTTATTTGTTGTTTTGTTGGT
The DNA here is from genome assembly GCF_027744805.1 of Dunckerocampus dactyliophorus. NCBI lineage: Eukaryota > Metazoa > Chordata > Actinopteri > Syngnathiformes > Syngnathidae > Dunckerocampus > Dunckerocampus dactyliophorus. The sequence goes on along the minus strand of NC_072823.1, from coordinate 29,421,507 downwards.
TTGTCATAATATTATGACTTGAAAAAAATGAATGTATTTTTTTCTTTAATATTTCAACTTTATACTGACTAATATGCTGTTTGTTTTTTTTTTAGTTTAGTTGTTCAATGTTATTTTTAGAGTGTACCGCGGGCTGCAAATGACCGCCGGGCCACACTGTGGCCAGGGGTGGCCTGAGGTGACCAGGGGCGGACTAAGGGGCCGTTTTCAAATTGGCCATGGCTCCACAAAATGTTCCTAAATATAAAGAGCACATTCCCCTCATCAAGACCTGCCTAGTGATAAAAGCGCAGTGGGAAAGAGGTGTTCAATGGGCAGCCACCTGCAGAACAAGCTCCTCCTCGATGCGCTCGGTACAGTTGATGCGCTCCACTTTGGTGTCGGAGCCGCTGTACTCGATGACCGTCCCCTTGAAGGTGATCTCCCTTTTGAACATGGCCACCACAAAGTTCCCGTTCAGCAGGAAGTTGGACTGGCTGTCGGACAAGGCTGGAAAAAAGCAACAACCCTGCAATCAATTTCACCAGAAGACGTGACCATGTTTTAATGTTCTTGTGAGATGCTAAGTGTTTGAGGCACTGTGCTAAGTAAACAGTCTTTGTGTTGCCAGCCTATTGTTACGGACAAAAGCGCCGGCGGCCATACATAGCATTTATTTGGAGTGAAGACTGCGAGACTGTCAGTGGATGATGGCCGCTGCAGTGCAAACAATGACTGTGAGATGCAACAACCGCACGCACGCACCCACACACACACACACAAAGAACACACACTTCACCACATAAACAACACAACACACTCTTTTTCTGCCGCTCCCAAGAAACATGCAGCTGATTACAACATCTGCGTGCCAAAAAGTGCAAGTTGACTTTCTTTACATTCGTGTCTGCATGACATGGTTATTGTTTTTAAACCCAGACACGATTGTGGGCTTTGGACGCGGAGATGAAAAAGTACAGACACAAAAAGGAACACATGAGATTATGACCCACAAATATATTGATATTTGTTATATTTGTTTGTGAATGCACATGGATGGAAATACTATGAATTAATGATTCGATTTTTATATGTATTTATTATGATTCTATCTATGATAACCCTGGTGGTGGCATGAGTTTGATTCCCGGCCAGGGCCGTGTCAGAAAGCAACCGCTGTGAAAAACTAAGCTACAACCATAATGCCACTGACTCTCACCGTGGTGACCCCGACAAGAAAAAGGAGAAAACTAATTCTGTCCATGACTCTTATTTCAATGGTGGTCGAGTGGTTAGCATGTTGGCCACACAGTCAGGCGATCGAGAAGACCTGGGTTCGAATCTCCGTTGGGCATCTCTGTGTGGTGTTTGCATGTTCTCCCCGGGTTTCTCCGGGTACTCCGGTTTCCTCCCACATTCCAAAAACATGCATGTTAGGTTAATTGCTGACTCTAAATTGTCCATAGGTATGAATGTGAGTGTGAATGGTTGATTGTCTATATGTGCCCTGCCATTGGCTGGCGACCTGTCCAGGGTGTACCCCGCCTCTCGCCCCAAGTCAGCTGGGATAGGCTCCAGCATGCCCCCGCGACCCTAATGAGGATAAGCGGCATAGAAAATGGATGGATGAATTCTTATTTCAAGTATTAAGCGCAGCACAGAGGTTATGTTTTTGCCGACATTTGTTTGTTTTCAGAATAACTTGAAAAGTTCTGAATGAATTTGGTAAATTTTCAGGAATTGTCGGAAATGGGATATGGAAGAACTGATTAAATTTTGTAGGTGATCCAAAATTCAAAAAACGGCTATTGTGATCCAAAATTTCCGTAAAAGGGCTATTACCTACAACCAAGGAGATTATACAACAGGAGAGCCGACTCGGCATCCACTTCTGTAGTTTGTCATGGGGGCAGAAGCCAGAAAAATTGCATTGAAAACATGCCCTCGGCACACTCAGCCATTAATTGCTGAAATAGACGGCCCAAAAGACCAGATTTGTCATTTTTCAAGTTCCCAAAAAACAAGGATAAAAAATAAGATTTACAACACGGGTTGTTGTAAATAAACACAAGACTTAAGTGTACTGTAGTACCTCGCATAACGTAAACCTCCTTTTACGTAAATTCCACTGAACGTAAAGAATTGATGTAAAGTTTTTGTATCGTATTACGTAAGAAATTCCATATAACGTAAAGCGTCAAGTCGGTGCAAGCGACAGAGAGACTAACAGAGTACACTTGGTGACGCCTTCTGACGCTTTACGCTCTCATTGGCTGATTATCGGGGCACCGCCTACGCTCTCATCTCATTGGCTGACTTATCCAGCCCGTCCGTGTGTTTGTGTGAGAGACATGCTGCTCCCTTCAACTCCCTTCCTCATCGAAGTCGCCCTTAAACTAGTTCACACGCATTGAAATCTCTTCTTAATTTGTTTACTTTTCTTTGTGTTAGAATGACCGTAGATTGTTTTTGTTTATCATTTTTATTCATTTACAGTAACCTTATTTATTACCTTATTTTATATTGGAATGTTACTCTACTATGTTTATGCTAACGTTTTCTTATATTTTCCCACCATATTTGGTGGACTTTGAATATTTTGAAGGGCCAAATGTGTGAGTTTGGGAAGATCTTGGAACGGATTAGTCTATTTACATGCATTTTACGCTTCGTATAACATAAAATCCCTATAACATAAAGGTTCTTGGAACGCATTATTTACGTTGTAGGGGCGTCTACTGTATTTTGTATGGGACTCCCACACAATATATAGCTTTAAGCTAATTTGTTTCTCTGGGTGATTAGTTGAATTGAAGTCAGTGATGATGACGATTTAGATTATAGTCTATCAAATGTATTAACAATGCCATGACTGAAATAAATGTTGCATTGTGTAAATATTTCCAGTTAATTATCCATATATTGTATTATTATTTTGTTTGTTGATTGTTAAGTCAATTTTATCAAAGTGTACTGACAGTGTATAACTTTATTTTATACTCAGTTCAGAGCTAGTGAATACATTGTACTTTATTGTCTGCCTAGCCCCGCCCACCTCTCTTGCCCCCTATCGTGGCAGACTTTCAGATCCACGGCATACTTCACTCTGTTCCATTCGCTGGCGGCCGAGTCGGCAATCCTGTTCTTACCTCTAAAATCCTTGCCTGCTACTACTTCCACATTTCTCAACCGATTCAGATCATTCCAACATCAAAGCATTCAACAAATTAAGGACTTTCATGCTATTTTCCACATACAAAGACCGTTCCAGTCAAAATTCTCAACTCATTCGTGACATTTAGCCTTCCTGGTACATGCGCTATTGTGCTAGGTGTGGTAACGTTAGCATATCAGCATTACTAGCATGCTAATGAGCATACTACCATTTTTAGCTATTTTTATGGGTAAACAATATATAAACACTTAGCACGATCATGTTAGGTGTTAGCATTGCTAGCATGTTAACATTGGCATAGCAGAATTTTTAGCCATTTTCACAGCTAGAAACATATATGAACACTTAGCGCTATTATGCTATGTGTTAGCATGCTAACATTAGCATTTAGCATTGCTAGCATGCTATCATTAGGATAGCAGCATTTCAAGCCATTTTCATAGGTAGACACATACTGTATATAAACATATAACACTATTATGCTAGGTCTTACTATGCTAATGTTGGCATGTCCGCATTGCTAACATGCGGACATTAGCATAGTAGCATTTTTAGCCATTTTCATAGGTAGACTGTCATATAAACAAAAAAAAATTTTGGGGAAAATTAGGTTGGGGAAAATGTAAAAAATATTATGACAATAAAGTCAAAATATAAAATAAAGTCATAATATTAGTTTTTAATTATTAAAGCCTTGCGATACAAAATGAGTTGTGTTGCTCACATTGCACTGGTCAGCTTGACACGTTCCCTACATCGCATTTTCAGCTCTACGGGTCGCACTTTTTCTTTGTTATTTGATTTTCACAGCGTATTTGTCCTCCTCAGCCGTCTGCATAATTAATGAGCTGGGGGGTGGGGGGCAAACGTGACATGTCGGTGCAAATGGCCAGCATGTGTTTGTCGGCCACATGTGTTGCCCCCCGCTGGAGGAGGAGAGGAGGAGGAGGAGGAAAAACTTCAACCGTCTTTATTTTCTGGTTCTGTGCTGAGATATCCACTTTCACCCACATGCATCTAATTAGCACCCAGCACTGCCTCATTTATCTTTCTGGGCGGGGCGGGGGGGCCTGTCACTCCATTTGCTTTCCCAAGCTGGCCGTCATTGCCTCACCAGCCGTGTTTCCTTCATATGCACTCAGCACGAGTGACACTTACGGAACAGTTTATGCCTCCTTCACCTGTCAGCTTGTCTCCTCAACGGCATGGGCGCACACTTGTGTGAGTGTGAGTGTGAGTGTGTGTGTGTGTGTGTGTGTGTGTGTGTGTGTGTGTGTGAGATGGCACGTGGAGCTAACTGCTTGGGAGCTAATGTAAACGTGCTCGCCTGCTTATTTGTGAGCTAGACCCAGACAGATCTGGATAAATTCTCCTCACGTGAAGACCAGAACACGTTTGTAAATATCCGTCGGCCATTTGCAGCCTTAAGCTAATTTTTTCTTATTAAAAATGTTATACTATGAATATATCGATATAATGTAAGTAAAAATGTATTATATATATGATAGAAGAATGTGTTGAGATGCACCTGTGTTTAACGTACTGTACGGTCGTCTCTCGCCACTTTGCTCTATCACCGCTTTTCAAAAGTACTGGATGCTATGCATATTGTGATCTACATTGTATTGATTTTTGTGTGTTTAATACATTTTCTGTATGGAGCCGCTCGGCCTGGAAATGAAAAATATCACTGTGAGCTCAATTTTAATCATCAAGAAAATATTTTTTTAGTTTCATTTTGTTACTTAAACACAAAATATGAAATGAACACTGCTGTGTTTAACTAATAAAATACAAGACAAGGCTTCAGCAGACACTGGATGTTTCATTTTACTTTTATCCCCCGCCTTTTTTTACTGTCAGAGAATGACCGAATGTACCGTGGAACCTTGGTTATTCATCGGTTCCAGAAGGTCCAACTCTAACAAAAAATCGTACTCTAACCAAATCAATGCTTCCCATAAGAAATAATGTACATCAAATGAATCCGTCCAGAAAGCCAATAATGTTAACACAAAACACATTTTTACAATGACATTTTTACATGCAGAAAACACATGCAAAAACTGTAAATGATGAATGAAGGGGATAAATTCATATTTAAGGTTGCTTTTACCTTCATTGAAGATGTGATTGTTGCCAAAGACACAATGTGACAGCGAGATCAACACGGATAACACCTTCTTGTTTTGCCATGAGTTATTTCTTGAATTCAATAGTATTTCTCACCTCAAGTCTCCGCTTTTCTTTTGATCACGGCTGCAAAATAAGCAGAAATGGAGCCAAAGAAAGTTGCAAGTGGCAGCATTTTGATAGAGAAGGTGAGAAACACTACAACATTGAATTCAAGAAATAATTCATAGCAAAACAGGAAGGTGGTGTCTGTGTGGTGTCCCACAGCAATCAGAGAAAGTTGGAGCTATACTGATGAAGAATACTGTTTGTCACTCATTTAAGTCCATACCTCAGAGACTGCAAGCTGTCGTAAAAGCCAGAGGTGGTGCAACAAAGTACTAGCAGTCTGTTTGTTTGTTGTTCACTAACATCATTTTTTCCTCTCAATTGAGTAATTCCCTCATTTTTGCCCTCTGCTTAGTCTAAAAAAGTAACTTATTGACGACCAAATTTTTTTCCTAAATCCTTTTAGTGTTTCTTAAAGCCAGAAAGTTGCCATTTGACATGACTTTAGTTTTGTGTCATGTCTGTGATCTGCTTTTTTCTACAAATTTAAACAACTGAATGAACATCCACCGAGACTGGTGATTCCATCATTTTTGCCAGGGGTTGTATGTATTCACAAGCTAACAGAACGCGAACAACGACAATTTGTATTACACATATGAATATATTAATAACGTGCGTGTACGCTAACCGGAAAATGTAAGCAAACCGAGGCAAAAGTCTGGCGTAAATATGCAACATTAACCAGAAAACAAAACAAACAAACATCAGGAATAAAGATATACTCTTTGGGCAAATTTTTGAAGTACAGTTGTCCCTCGTTTATCACGGCCAATTGGTTCCAGACCCGGCCGCGATATGTGAATTTCTGCAAAGTAGGATTCAATATTAATAAACTGAATATTTTCCTAGTTATGGCATAAAAAACCTGTTTACAACCTTCTAAATACAGTTTTTAACATTATTAGAGCCCTCTAGAAAAGAAATAACACCCCTTTACACTCCTTTACACCTTTACACTCCTATTACCCATTATAGTTGATATAATAAGAGAAAATAAGATATGTTGGCCATGAATAAAATAACATAGACTCACACGTTAGCAGTTCCTTGTTGTTTTTTCTGGACAGTGTACTTCCTGTGGTGGCTATTATCTCATCAATGTATTGTAATGGCAGCTTTGAATGGCTGTACACTCACATTACCTAGGGTATTGGCCATAATAAGAGTAAATAAGCCATATAGGATATAAAGTAAAACTCCTGTTCGTGTGTGTACGTGTCACAGTCGATGTGTCCCAGGACAGGAAGTGATGTCGGAGGTTTCAGAGTTTAGGTTTAGCATGTTTTTTTTTTTCTCCGTTTGTGGGTGGTCCTGGACCATAACCCTGGCGAATACTGTGTGTCTTTCAACTTCCATTAAAATACAAGTTGTTGTGGTAATATTGCAACTTTTTTTGTCTGAAAAGCATCCAAGACAAGTGAACTTGATCATCATCTTAAAGGAGGATCTGTTGCATTTGCATTTGCATCTTTGCGCTGACTCACCAAGGTAGTTGTCATCTTCTGGCTTTCCTGAGTAGCTGACCTGCTTGATATCGATGTTGGTCGCTCCGGCTGGGATGCGGACCACTGTGTTGTAGCCTGAGGAAGAAAAACAACACGACAAGTGAGACTAAAAACGAATGGAAGCGTGACTCTCTGCAAAGACGTCAAACACATCTTGATGCTGTGCCATGTCCCAACCGCGGGGGGACTTTGGAAAAATATAACAACAAAAAGTAAGTCAGTCGTAGCAACTAGGATGAGGTTAGTTCTTAGTTCTTTCATTTAGTTCAGTTCCCACAATATTACCCTACCTAATTTTCCCAAACTGACAACTGTATTTTGTTTGTTTTATTTTTCATATTACAACATAAAAAAAAAACATATTTTTTCGTTAATATTTCAAATTGAAATTACATTATTTTTCTTCATCCTATTACAAATTTATTCTCGAAAATGTGCTTTGTTCTTGTTAGAATATGACTTCTTTCTTATATTATATAATATTTTAACTTTATTCTTGTAAAATTGCAGCTGTTTTCCTTCCATTTACGCTGTTGTTGTTTTTTTTTTTTTACTCTATTTCAACTTTCTTCTTGTAATTTTGACTTTATCACCATAATATTTGAATTTTATTCTCACATTATAACTTTTCATCATTCTTCATCATTATTGTTTTGTTTGTTCCTCATAAGAAATTCATCCCTCACTCTATCGCAGTTTTTCAAAAATGCATTAATAAATGATGGCTGTTTTGTGGTTGACTATGGCCTATTATTAGTCAAAAAATATTAAAAGACAAGTCATATGTAGTATTCTGGTCAGTAGGCCTGAGTGAAAAAGTAATCCTTTCATTCTTACTTTGTACTTCTTCCGCACTCTGTTTGAAAGCCTTTCTTAAGTTTAGAATAAATCAATTGGAGGCTAACTAGTTAGCTCGTTAGCTTGCTATATGCTATGAGCGGCGGCTATCTGTGTCCCTGCAGTGATCCCAAAGCCTGCGCATTAGTGTTGCACAATGTGGCATAAACAAAGAATAAAAGGATTGTAAAGGTGCCTGCAGGGCTCTAATAATGGTAGAAACCGTATTTACAAAGTCATAAACAGGTTCTGTTTATTAATGCTGAATCCGACTTTGCGGAAATCCACTTATCGCAGTCGGGGCTGGAACCAATTAACAGTGATGGGGTCATTTTGGTTGGCCGGCCACTCCTGGGAAGGTTCACCACTGCTCTCTGTTTTTGCCATTTGTGGCTAATGGCTCTCACTGTGGTTCGCTGGAGTCCCAAAGCTTTAGAAATGGCTTTATAACCTTTTACAGACGGATAGATTTAACGGGGGGCAATCACTTTTCCCACACGGGGCCATGGAGGTTTGGATTTTTCTTCTGCTTTAATCACAAAAAGCTTCATTTCAAAAATGCATTTTGTGTTGTGTTGTCATTGACGAATATTTACATTTGTTTGATGATCTGAAACATGTGACAAACATGCAAAAAAATAAGAAATTGGGACGAAGGCAAACACTTTTTCACACCACGGTCTATGTACACCACCTACCACGCCTGCAGGTGCTCCCAGAGTTTTGGAGGGGGGTCTATGTATATTAGGGGTGCACGATAATTATCGGGCCAATATGAGCATATTTTGACATCATAATGATAAATCAAATAACATCAAAAATAGCTCAGATAACTGATAATTTATATTTTAAAAAACGCTCCAATGAGGTGAGATTACCCGTACTGTGCGGGTGACAAAATCAAGCGCTCCTTTTTTTTCCTCCTGCCTGCGACGTTAGCAGCCTGCCATAACTTCTCTTGAGCCCACTACTGTTTCAGAGACATTTTGCGTGCAAGTTGCACCAAATGATCTGCGATGAGCGGAAAAAAACCTCATCAAGCACACAAAAAACCTTGTCAGCTACCTGAAAGGCCACATCGCTACCACGCACGAGGCATGTTGTGCCACGGTGTTTGAAAACAGCAAAAGGTTTGCTAGAGACCATTATGGTGACGCATTAGCTGCTCAGGGCATGTGTCCGAATATAGTGCACTTTGCTGGGCCAAAGCGGGTGGCTCCCTCCGCTCTACTGTATACTCTGGTTCTCCTGACAGTAGTGATGTGGTACTAGTAATGTTGTGATATTTGATTAGGATAAATCAACAGGTACAGTTGGTCAAATCCAAATTTGTTTGAATCCTTCTCATCAGCAGGTGTGCACACACTACAGTTAAATCTAAATTTTAAAAAGTAGATATAAAAACAATGATTGGTTAATGGTACCATATCGGCCTTAAGAAGTTGAAAGTTATTGGTATTGGTTAGAAAAAAAGATATATATATTTCTATAATACTCTGTTTCCTGTTGCAATGCATATTGTTATTTACATGCCTGCGGTGCATCTGCACATGTGCTGCATGAGGCCACAGTTGGTGAATAAAGACGACCTACATGCTGGCGAAGTCTTTCATAAGCGTCACTCAGGAAAAGAACCCCCAGTATACCCCCTGTACCTGTTGATTTATCCTAATCAAATATCACAACATTACTAGTACCACATCACTACTGTCAGGAGAACCAGAGTATACAGTAGAGCGGAGGGAGCCACCTGCTTTGCCCAGCAAAGTGCACTTTTTTTTTTTTTTTTTTCCTTGACGGGGAAGGACGTGTATGGCAGGAGCTCTGTTGAGCACAGGATCAGCGCTGATGGCTGAATCCCCCATCTGAATTCCTTTAACTTGGATAGTCGAGAGGTACAGATACAAGTATTGATACTGAAGGGTTTTATATCTCATTTGTGTTCTTATTATATGCATATTAATCTGCTAAGCCGCTCACATCCATTTTATACAGGTAGTCACACAAAACACATAGTGTTCTCATGGCCTGCGCTCATCTCATCCACACATACCTCACAACTGATAAGCAGCTCAAGGAGCGAGTACTCAAACCACAGCAACATCCTGCTTACAGCAGCTGGTTGACCTTCACAACGAACAAAGGCCCACTTCTCACATCGGCGGGTGCCACCCCACTTTGCTAATTGGTCCTCAGTGACTACAACACCACACCTCCAGAAACATCTAATTGGTCCTCGGGGACTACAACACCACACCTTCAGCGGCATCTGATTGGCTCTCCAACATCTACAGTGACGGGCGCTGTCTTCTCCCATTGGCTGAGGATCAACCTACATTTGCATCTAAAAATGTATAAGGACCGGGCAGGGATAGTTAGCTGTGCTCTTCCTGTCTGACCCTGTATTAAGACCAACCTCTGTGTAGGCCTATAGGGAAAGACGCTAGGCCCGGAGCTCCGTTGTATTAGGTTTGTTTGTCAGGAATAAATATATCTATGGCTTGCTCAGAAAGTCTCATGTAGTATTTCTCCTCCGACTTCGACACCCACAAGGATCAGAGAATCCTTCAATACCTGCTAGCAAGTCTAGCTAGTTAGCGAACTGCTGAAGTTCAAAGAGGTTGCTTAGCAACAATGTCAAACACAAAGGAAAATGATACTGGCTCTGAACTCGAAGAGGAAAATGATTCAGGCTCTGACGCGGACATAAAAATAGAAGCCCTTTTTCCAGGATACCTAGAGTTTAAGAAGGCTACCAAGGAGTTCCTCGAGGGTAGAGAGATCACTCTACCACGAATAATGCAAGCAATTGAGAAACTGCATTCAATGGCAGAGAAACATTCAGCTTCAAATGCAGTGATAAGGAATGGTATCACAAACATTATGGCAGAAAATAGAGTACAAAGTAAGTCAATCACAAACATTATGGAAGAAAATAGAGCACAGAACAAGTATATCAAAAAACTAAGAAAAGAGGTCAAGAAGTTGCAAGATGAAAATGCAGACCTGGGTGCTGCTCTTAGGAGGCGCTCTGCTCTTCAGGAAGCGATAAACCGTAAAGAAAATACAGCATTTTGCAAGGATGTTAGGGTTCTGCAGGATGATATCAGGGCATTATTGGAAGATAACACTGCCTTGCGCACTGTTCTCAAGGAGGCTATAAACCATATGGAAGCCACCCCATGTACTGATCTTAAGGACGCTAAAGACCCCAGGGAAGAAAATAGAGCATTATGCAAAGATATCAACATTCTACAGGATGACATCAAGGCACTATTGAAGGACAATGCTGACTTTCGCACCAACCTTGAGGAAGAGAAAGAAGCAAAGGAGAATATCAAGGAGCAAATTAAAAACTTCATTGGCGAGATGGATCAGATGGCACGAATGAATGATGTGGTCCTCACAGGGCTCCAAATCACACCCAAGTCAAGAGATGTTCCTTCAATAAAGCAGCAGATTGCTAACTTCCTACACTCGAAGGAGGTGGATGTCGATGTCAACAGTATTGACACTTGCGTCCCACTCCATGGCACAAACAACACCACACCTGTCATCATTAAGTTCACCAACAGGGAATTCAAAGCTGCACTGCTGAAACAGGGAAAGAAGCTCAGAGGCACCAACGTCTACATGAATGAGCATCTCACAAAACGCAATTCCGACATCGCCAGGAAAGCACGAGACCTGAGGAAGCAAGGAAAGATTCAAAACACTTGGAGCACTAACGGGAAAATTTACATCAAACTAAAAGGAAGTCCAGGAGTCGCAAGAGTGCTTGTTGTCCAAGATATCAGCGATCTGGATGCATATAAAACATTATATTACTATGATAATAAGCATAATGGAGGAAACACCCTACAAGACAGAGAAGGACTACATTCCACAGCAATAACCTTGACATAATTAATAAAAGGAACTCTTGTATACAAACCCAGCGTCACTAGCAGTGCAACACTAAAGACGATGTGGATATCAACAGGAGAGAAAGGACAGGATAAATAGAAAGGGAAAATGAAAGGAGAAGGAGGAAAAAATGGAGAAAGGGAAAAAAATAAATAAAAACTTTTTTTTTTTTTAATCATTTGTGTACCTGTATACTGTATATGTAAAAATGTGCGTACTTGTGTAGGTGCAGATGTAGGTGTATATATATATGTATGCACGTGTTTGTATGTACACACATGTATTAGCAATTGATGTGCTATGAAGAGGGGGTAGGATTAAATAAGCGCTGCTTCTTCCTACTCCTTTTCGGACATATGCGTGTTCGAAATAAATTAAACCAACCAACCAACAACCAACCAACCAGTATATTACACATACCTGTACTGTATTAAGTACAGTTATTGACCATTTATGTTGATAAATTAAAACAAAAAAAGGAAGGGTACTTTAGTGCAAGTTTGACGGACGTTGGTCTTACATCTTACGTGCGTTGCCTGTACAAATGAAGTGAAAGCCATACGTCCGAGCAGCCTCAGATTTCGTATGTGGTAAGCACGTCGACTTAAAGGTTGTGCATTGGGGGCGTGGTGATCTTACGCCTTCATGGTCACCAATTATGTTCTCAACGAATAACAAAAATGTGAAAAAAGAGATTTGGGGAACGCGACAAATCGCACGGCCAAAAAAAACTGTCCGCCCAGTTGTGACCTAGGCTAGAAAATATTTGCATGTGCACCAGTCCCAAAAACACCTGCAGGTTCCACTGCAGTTCTAAAATAATATTAATTAAATGTAAAAAAACAATGAGGCGAGCTTTGACAATGGCAGACCCTACAAAGACAAACCCAGACCCATCAGCACAAGGTTCTCCTGCCTGCTTGGGTTCCCAATCCCATTCCTGCATCAGCAACCCGGGCGACTTGGAGGTCGGCACCTGCTGGAGTTCAATCCAAACGCAAAACAACTGCGAGGAGGAAGAAAATGAGCTGCCTGCAGACTTCATGATGCTGAGACTGGCTGCAATCAGCGTTTGGCTCGGGATGAAGCTCCCCATCAAGTCACTCGTTCTAAAGTGCTGAGAGGTTTTCTTTGACAGTTTTAGACAAGATCAGTGCCCAAATTTGGCTGATCTGTGTGTGCTTAAACAACAACAGACTATGACATCACTGCTGCAAACGCTCAGCCAAGAAGGTTATGGTTTTACCCTTAAAACTAAGAAAATTTGTCCTCCCAAATGACATTTCACTGCCAAGTTTTGGACTTGGAGGTTTCATTTTGATTGCGATGAAGGCGTATAATGCGGCACCATTGCATGTTCAGTCGGCGTGTAACTGTATGCAACAATCAAGGTTTGGTATGTACCCCCAGGTCATGTCCACGGCAATACGGGCATTTTAAACACGTACAGGCCTCCTTCGCTAAATCGCGGTTCCAACATCTCGTTCTCACGCAGCTTTGCAAAAATGTATTCATTGATAAATGATTGCTGTTTTGTGGCCCATTAAGAATGAAGTGAAAATGTTAGAAAATTAGGTTGGGAAAACTTATGATATTGAGAGAATAAAGTCATAATATGACATGAAAAAAAACTGTCATCTGACAGGGAAAAAAGTTGGCATTTTCCAAAAATGAAGTCATAATATTCTGAGGAAAACATTTTTTTTAGGAGCATCATGTTTAAATACTAAACGATAGAAAAATGTTACTTTGTCAAGTTAGTCTCTAAAGTTATTATGAGAATCAAATAAAAAAAAGAATGAAGTTGAAATTCTTTGAAAGTTAATCATAGTCATATTACGAGAAAAAAAATTCGTCATTTTACAAGAATAAAGTCATAATATGATGATGAAAACATAAGGTTGAGATATAAAAAAAATGCTATTTTCTAAAGTTTGTTTCTACATTTTAAAGTCTAAAGTTTCTAAAAAGAAACAAAGCAACATTTTGGAATATTAGGTTGGAAAAAGTTTGCATATTTGGATAATAAAGACAAAATATTATGTCATAACATCACAAGGAAAAGAAAATGTAAATGTTTGGAAAACAACAGAGGTGTAAAAACAAACAAAAAAGTGTAATTTAAAGAAACATACTAATAATTGGCTTTTCACCTACTTGACAAAGCTGAAATGCAGGCTGTTTTTTCTTGAAATATACAGTATATAACTTCTTGGCATATCTACATGGGTTCTTTTACAAAATGTAAAATATCAAAGTGGCTCGTCCATCCTTTAATTTTTCAGTATGTTTGGACACCCTTGGTTTACATATGTCACCGGGAAGGTCAAGCGTTCCCAAAACAATGGAAGAGGCTTTTTTCAAGTTCTGGCTTCTCCTTGGCACCATCGCTACCCATGACTCCAGCTAGCCAAAGGCTGCAATGTACTGTATTTGTTTATACCAAATGTTATGTTGGGAAAAATCCAATTTGGAATAGCGTTATACCCTTCATGTTCCGATCCAGGTGAGTGTTAAGACTGATCTCATGTGCAATGGGAATAACGTGAGGATCAAGACTCACCATACTGAGCATCATTAAACGTCCCCGCCAGGGTTTTGCATGAAGAGTTGTCGCCGCCGCACACGCCACATTTGTCATTCCGAGCCTTCGAGTTCAGGACGTGATCGCAGCCCGCTTGCTGGAGAAAGAAAAGATGGCTATGGCATGTAGAAACCTTGAGCACAGTCAAGACAACTTATGCGATTGGTGAGACATCATCAAGGACAAAGGCACCGACATACCCTGCAGAGGCCTTGAACACAGATATCGTAGGTGTCGGTGCCACACGGCGTGCCGTCGATGACACGGTCCTTCAGCGGATAATACGCCGTCGCACCGGCGACCCGGCAGAAGAGCTTGCACCGATCCTTCAATAGTACTAAGACGGCAAAACAAGGACGTTCCATGACTGGATTCCTTTTCTTATGAAGACACCTGACACGGCATGCGGACTTACTGCCGCTGTATTTGGGGACCCAGCGGACGTTGGGAGGTAGACCGTTGATGTTGAAGTGCTTGCCGTCGAACTGAGAGCACTGCTCCTCGCGGAAATCCTTGCGCCCTCGCGGACATGGCTCAGTGTTGCAAGACCGGAACTTCATCCTGCGTCCCACGCAGAACTTCCCGCCGTTCCTCGGCCTGGGGTGACACAACAGGACAAAAGGTGACACTCTATAAATCATACAAATGGATAGTTTTCATGTCTTTTTGTCATTCTTACTCAGGCTTATTGCATTCTCTGGTGGTGCTCCTTGTCCCTCCGCCGCAGGACCTGGAGCAAGCACTGTAGGCACCCCAGGGCCCCCATTCCCCATCCACGGGCTGCAGGTACAGCTCCTTGTTGACACACATGCCGTGTCTGCAATACTGCAAGTACCATAACAAACATGCGCAGATCACATAAAAAAATAAAAATAAAAAAGAGACACTGGCATTTCTGCATTTAAGGCATGCACACCTGGCACGGGGACTAGAGGTGTCCCTCTTTGACTTCTTAATCGTCCCTTTACATCAAACTTTATTTGAAAAGTAACACCCTCATTCTGTGTTTCCCCTTCGGGGGAATGCATCCACTTTGGTTCAACCAGCTGTCCAAAGAGAGAAGCATTTATCATCATGTAGATAACACACCTGAGGTTTTTACCTCAGTAAAGGTCAGATTTTGGATCCAAGTGTTGTATTAGGTCTTCATAGATACCCTAGTGATGGTTCCACTGAGTGTCGACTCAGATGGAGGCGGTTTTGAGTAGTCAAACCTCAGTTTTCATCCACCTCAGTTTTCGTTGAAAATTTTGCCTCGGTTTCCATACACTGGCTTGGTTTTGCGCGTAACAAACTACTGTACTGTATCAGTTCTGTGGAATCAACTAACCAAAAAAAGCATCACTGTCCGTGCAGTTAAAAAAATACCGAGTATGGCTTCTAAATAACATGCCATGGGGCCACAGAAAGTTACGAGTGGCAGCAATTTAAGAAAGAAGGTGAGAAACACTTTGTTCATAAATACACAGGACTTGATGGAAAATGTCCTTTGCACCAATAGATGGTAATCACATGAGGCATGGATGTTGAGATGAGAGTGGCGTGGGAACTTCATCTCAGTCATTCAAGATTCAAGATTCAAGAGTTTTATTGTCATATGCATAGTAAAACAGGCAGTTATACTATGCAATGAAATTCTTATTCTGTTCATTCTCCCAAGAAAAGAAAGAAAACACAAGAAAGAATAAGAACATAAGTCATGGGAAGGATGTCAATTTTGGGACACATCCTCAGTAGGGTACCTTTGAATCAGTGGGTGTTTCGGCCTTGGATTTTCATCTGGCCAGGATGTTCAGGAAGCAAGCATCAACAATAAGTTCCATCCATTCCTCATTTGTCATTATTTCACATTGTTTTCTGCATGTAAAGCTACAATTATCCTTCGTTACATGTTTTTTTTTTCGTTCATTTTTCTGGGTGTCATTCACATATTCATTGGATTTATATTACTGTTTCCAGCGAAGGCCACGCACTGAGAAAAAAGGATACAATTTTGCCACTTTGATATGTTGCTAACCAACACGTAGATATGCTAAGAAGTTATATATATTTCAAGAAAAAACTGCATCTCAGTTTATACAGGTGAAAATGCCTATTATTACTATCAACTTCACTCTTTGCTCTTTTTTCCCCTCAGTTTAGATTTCAACTTCCTTCTCAAATACTCTTTGTAAATTTTCTTTTCATATTATTATGACTTTATTACCACAATATTTTGATGTTATTCCCATAGTATTCACACTTTTTGCCCATAATAATTTTCCCAAAATTTTGGACCTTTGTTTTGTTTCTCATAAGATTATTATTTTTCTTTGATATTTAAACTCTAATTCTACTAAAATGACATTATTCTTCCACATACTGTACTTCATATTTTCACTTTATTCTCATAAAATTACAGCTGGTTTTTACATGTCTGCTGTTTTTTTCCAACTATTTCAACTTTCTTCTTGTAAATGGTGTTCTCATATTTGTGACTTTACTGTATTCCCATAATAGTCTGACTTTATCGTCATCAACATTGTAACTTTTACGCAACCTAATGTCCCACAAATTACAACTTATTTGTTGTTTCGGTTGTTTCTCATAATATTACGACTTTAAAAAATGTCATTTTTCAACTTTATGCTACTAAACATGACATGCGTTTTCCTCACAATATTACACCGTTACTCTGATAAAATTACAACTTTTGATAGTAAGAAAACAACTTTTTTCTCTTAATACTTTGACTTAATTCTTCACAAATTACAGCTGATTTTTTTTGTTTTTTTGCTGTTTGTTTTCTTGTTAAATTATATTTTTAGAATGTGTGGCAGGCCAACAAAAAAACAGCCGCAGGGCTCCGAATGGCCCCCGCCGCACTTTGGACATCCCTGTCAGATAGGAAAAATTGCCTCAGTTTTTCTAAGTTTCAGTTTCCGTCCAATCTTTGGAACCAATTCATAACATGCCTGGTATCAAAGCTGCTCGCCTCCCTTTGGCAAGAAGTGATACCAGTGCTCTCTTAAGAGCATAACCAAACTCCATTCTTTCTAAGTAAGATATCAGGGGGTTGGGTTCGCTGAAAGAATGTGGGACGAGACGGCGTCTGTCTGCACACAGGCAGCACCTTGATAAGAAAATCTAAGATAAGATGAGAAACTTCTGTTCTTGCTCAACAACAAGCTTTTACATCCATGGCTTTTTCCAGATCACAAATGGACTGCAGCTATCGTCATCATAGCAGCGGTGAAGTGAAGACAATCAAGACCTGGCTTTGCACAGAACAAAACCACAACATTTCCGTGATTGCAGTGGGAAAAAAAAAACGAGCCAGAGGGAGGCTATAATTCAAAGTCATCTCCAGGGCTGTGTCTAATTTGCTTTCATATAAATCCGCAGTCGTTCCGGAAAGCAAACACCTGCAACACAAAATCTTTGACTCACATTTCTTTTCCACACTTAATGGAAATGATGGAGGGCAGGGTCAGCACACAATGACAGACAGGTGTTAACAGCTGCAAGGCACTGACTCAACAACACAAAAAACATTTCCATACTTCAGGCCGCGGCATAGCCGCCTCTTCATCGCATATGACATTCTTCATGACATATGAAATGGAGAATTGAACATTTAACATCATTTTACCTGTAGTGGCCAACAACCATATAACAGCAATATATTCACCAAAAAAACATAGTGCTGCTGTCAAACTTGACGAATGTAAAATCCATAAAAGCATGCATTGAAACCTATGTGCAAACAATGCGGCAGCAGCAACAGCAGCAGCAACAATTGTGACAACAATAACAGAACAACACAAACATACAAAACTACATCAGCAAATGTCTGTGACGACTGTAAAGACCCTGACAGAAAGAACGGAATAATATCAATAACCACAATGACAATACTGCATTGAAACAGTCACACATAATAGTAGTCATGAAATGATGAACTATGATAGTGATCACAATGACAATACTGCATTGAAACAGTCACACATAATAGTAGTAATGAAATGATGAACTATGATAGTGATCACAATGACAATACTGCATTGAAACAGTCACACATAATAGCAGTCATGAAATGATTATCTATGATAGTGATCACAATGACAATAACGGTAATGCATATCATTATAAAAACTATAGTCATACTGCTGATATCACCGCCACTGTAATAAAACCAACAACATAATAACACCCTGGTTAACTCAGTGAGTAATGTGGGGAAGTACGTATGTACTGTGAGTGTGCATATGTACGTATGTGTGTACAGGTATCTTTGTATGTGGGGAAATCTTCATATATATAAAGGTGCAAGAATGTGTGAGCGTGTAACTGTCACTGAGAATGAATGAAGGGAGAGGCCCCCCCCCCCCAGAAAGCCACCAGGCCCACAGGTCTGTCTGCCCACCCAAGGCAGACAGTGGAGCCGGCGAGGATGAAAGCAGGCAAATGAGCAAGCGGGCGGGTAAACGGGCGAGCAGCCGGGCGAACCACCACACAGCGCCAGCCCACACCCGCGGGGCAGCAAATCCCGGAGAGGGAGTGGGAGCGCCGCACCCCAAGCCGCAGGGAGTCCAAGCACCAGAGCCGAAAAGGCAAGACCAGCAGCAGACCAGCCGCCGGACCCCACCTGCCCCCAGGAGCCAGACCACCCACATGCCACCAGAGCAGACGGCGCACCACCCGCGCACCGGAGCCCCACCCCCGACAAGCCCGCGAAACAGACCGGGGGAGGCAAAGACGCAGATTGTGATTGTGTCTATTATGCAATTAAAAATATTTTTAAAAAACTGAGGTGTATCTGTGTGCACGTATATGATAGGGGTGTATGTGGATGATAGTTAACGATGCAATTAAAATTGGGGGACAGCTGCCGCACGGTGGGCCCCTCACCCGACCAGCCCCCCCAAACCCTAGGTTTCTCTTGTGCGATTAAAAAACCATCCCGACATATGTTGAAGGAACCGGATGTAGTTTTATTAAAATAAGCCTCCTGTGTTCATTCATTGTTTGTACAGTCAAACTTTTTATTATTTATGTGAAATTTGGTCCTATTTTCTTTTAAATGCAATTTAGGTGCGAAAATAAGCGTGTTGTAGGACAGTGGTTCTCAATTATTTTCTGTCATGCCCCCACTGAGGGACAGAAATATTTTCGCACCCCCCCGATTTGAAATACAATTGATAACCTGATGATATGTATTTATCTGTACTGTACAGACAGAACTCGAAACTGAAACCAGCCAAATGAAAAAAAAATGGAGAGCAGTGAAGGATAGAGGCATATTCAAATTGCATGCGTGAGTACGACAAATTCATATATGTTGGTAGGTCTGCACTATGAGGCAGGTCCTCCCTGCCTCTCACGCCCCCCTGAACATTCCACCGCACCCCCCAGGGGAGGCCCATCCCACTACTTGAGAAGCACTGATTGTAGGGTGACGTGCAAGGTTTCATTACATTTGATATTCATATGAACTAGTCAGCTGAAGCAATTTAAGGCAAAATAAGGTTTGTACCTTCGCTGTGGAAAAAAAGGGGTATAAACGGACCTTACTCAATTTTAATTGAACAGTTGCATGGGACTGTATATGGTGTCAGAAGTGGGATCTCACATGAATCCAAGCAACCTGATTGCAGCACATTTGATCATTCTGGCATATCTAAGTGGCAACAGTGTGTCACTAGATAGCGCTGTGTATGTCAGAAGGGGGATCAAATGAATAAACCAAATTAATCAACGCCTCTAGAGGAGTCTGTCATCTGCAGGCAGCAACAGGAGCAGAAGGACACAAGATGGTGCATTTCCATTTTTCCATCTATAAAAGAAAGAACTGATTTGATTGCAATGTTAATATGCACACATATTTTTTTTTTCCCCTGACTTTCTGTTCGGCTTTTGACGTCCAGCGGCATGCCAGTCCGTGTGGCAGCTCATTGGCCTACGGGGAACTTATGATTGAGCCCTACACAGTCTTATTAGCAACAAATGTACGAGCAAACTTGGGGGTGGCCTGTCAATTCCAATTTGCATTTAAGAAAAAATATGCAAAGCTGAAAGACATCTTTGGTAAACGTACACACAGAGTTGACTTTTCCTCGAAGGACTGTCAAATTAGCGTTCACTCGGGAACACGGTGAGAAATTTGAAGGCCTTGTGAGAGGAGCCTGTCCAGCTGTGACAAGCATGTGTTTCAAATTAAGAGTTTCTACAAGACTCACGTGACTCAACGACGACCACCGCCTACACGTTTAAAAAAACACGTGCAAACCCCTCTCGCTGTGAATGCTGAATGAAGCTGTGCCACTAACCCCTGGACAGCGGGGACAGTGGCATCTGCTCAGAGCTCGTGGGCTGGCTGCTTTGGATGCGAGCGCCCTGTAATTGGCAGGAAATTGTTGCAGGGAGCACCTCATTTGTGAACCCAAGACATACATCACTGCAGGAATGAGAAGGCAGCCAACTGATTTAAAAAGCCCCCGCTCTTTCATTTGGTGAACGAGGCTTCACCTTTCATGTCGCGACCGTCTCTTCTCATGACTCTTTGGGTTTCTGAGTTCAGTTTGGAAAACTCTCATCTCTGGCGCCCTGCAGCCAAGAAATGGTTTGCGACAATACACGCTTACGACAGAAAGATGAGGGAAAAAATGTAAAACCATCTGGAGTCACTTGTCTAGACCACCGCTGTAGATTCTCAATAAGGCATTCTGTGCTATTGCTCTCCCAACTGACCTCAAGGTGAGACACAATGAAGAGTGGCTAGAGACTTTACTTTGCAGCCAGTTCATGCATAAATTTCTCCATCTTGGACATCTCCTCTTTTCACCACGATGAAAGGATGTGGAGACAAAAGAAGAGAAAGGGCACGAGACAGTGAGGCCGTGAGCCTCGTCAACTTCTTGCGGTTTTAGATATTTGGATTCTCTTCTTTCTGAGAGGTGTTACGACTTGTGAATAATGTCAAAAAGTAGATAAGGGAACATCAGTCGTCATTTCCTCAAGACCCTGAAAACATTGGAAACATTGTCTCAAAGTGTAGGTTTCAAAACCTTTCCCTTCTCTGATTTGAACCTTTCCCAATAAGAAATAACAGAAATAGAAACAATCAACTTCATCAACTTGTTACTCTTTTCACTGTGGTTGTCTTGCACACTGGAAGGGGCGTTGCAAGGGAGGGAGAGCGAGGCCTATAGGAAGGAGGGTGTCTCAATAATGAGAGCACAACACTGCTCAGTTATCGCTGTCCATTTCATAGGAGCCGATCCTTCCACATGTTCAAAGATACCATCTTTATCTTTCATGATGGTCACGGCCCTTGACCGTTCATGCAACCAATGTTGATTTCTCCACTTTCTGAACATTTGACCAAGTCTAATTTCACTTTACTTTTCACTTTCCTCAGTATCAATCATATATGGGGTGTGTTTGTAACCACAAAACATCTTAACACGAAGACCACCTGTCAGCTTTCACGTTACAGCAATCCCTCGTTTATGGTGGTTAATCGGTTCCAGGCCCAAATGTGTTAAGTGATTTTCCGCAAAGTAGGATTCCTTATTTATAAATGGAATATTTTTGTAGATAGAGCATGGAAAACCTGTTTACGACCTTCTAGATACACACATTGATAAATGATAAATGCTGTTTTGTATCTCATTTGGTGCTCATAAACACACTCTAGGGACACATATTACTGTTAGAAATTCATTTAAAAAATAATTTTGCTAATACAGGACCTTTAAAACTAACTTTTAATGATGACACGTCATAGACAAAAAAAATCCTGAAAGTATCCAGTGATTTGTACAACAGTGTCACAATACCAATATACACACACACACACACACACACACACACACACACACACTTCCACAACTAGTGTGTCAGGCTGCCAGGCAACTCGGGCCAACACTCTCCGCTTCCGCCAACAGACTCAATTCTGGCCCGGCTTCACTTTTCAAGACCAAGGCCGTCTCACTCTAATTGGCTCAAACAAAAGCAGGTTGTCACTCTTTTTGCAAAGAATGCTCTGGAAATCAAACAAACTCAAGCGCTGACACTCACCACTCAATTGAGCAGCCAACAGGAGTGCACCAACGCCTCCAAATGCTCCAGTTTCTGCCATTAAAACACAACTTTGGAGCACAAAGCCATCACATTTGCTGGTTTAAAGCGCCACCATTTCTCCCTGCGCCACCCACTGAGTGGCGACGTGGTGAGAAGCGGGACCTTCAAAAGCTGCGAGATGAGGACGGAGGGGGGCCGAGTGGACCCCAGCTTTGTCTTGACAGGCCACTATTGAGAATGCTTGCTGGCCCTTGTTAAACTCCACACACACACACACACACACACACACACACACACACACACACACACACACACACACACACATACACACACACACTTACGTAAAGACAGCACAGGCACGTACATGCACACAAAAAAATCAAAACAGCCGCACAAGTTGAATCCTTTTGAAGACCCAGTGGTGGGGGGGTGATGGGTGCGAGAGAAGATGAAGGGAGTGGTGTGGAGGGGGTGGGGGGTGGTATTTATAGACAACAAGTGATGTGATGCCCTCATTAATGCACGGCCGACTGAGCTAGATGACAGACACGCCGCCGAGAGGTCATGTGACCGCATTACTCACTCCAGCACCCAGTGAGGGGTTGAGGGGGAAGGGGGCCGGGCCTGATGAGGGAGAGAGAGGGTGGAAGGGAAAAGGGGAAGAACTACCCATTCAGTTTGCAATGTAGGTTAAGATATGCTAATGAAGAAAAATGTAGGCCAATACCTTAATTTTTTTCTATGTAAACATTCATCCATCCATTTTCTACACCACTGCTCCTCATTAGGGTCGCGGGGGTTTGCTGGAGCCTATCCCAGCTGACTTCGAGCGACAGGCGGGGTACAACCTGGACTGGTGGCCAGCCAATCGCAGGGCACATATAGACAAACAACCATTCACACTCACATTCATACCTATGGACAATTTAGAGTCTCCAATTAACCTAACATGCATGTTTTTGGAATGTGGGAAAAAAACATAGCACCCGGAGAAAACTAACGCACGCACGAGGAGAACATGCAAACGCCGCACAGAAATGCCCAATGGAGATTCGAACCCAAGTCTTCCCGATATCCAGACTGTGACTGTGTGGCCAACATGCTAACTACTAGACCACCGTGCGGCCTCTGTGTAAACATTTTATTCATGAATACACTTTATGATTATCTACAAATATAACTTCATGAGCCAATAAATGCTTTTCATTGACCTTTTTTTTTGGGGGGGGGGGGGGTTGTAGTTGTAATAGATGATAGATTACATTTTGGATTCATTTTCTAATGTACAGTACAACAACAAAAAAAAAAATCCTAGCTCATGTGATTTTTTTTAAATAGTTGAGTACGTTTACATGCAGTCAAATAACCCGATCATAACCAGAATATTAGCAATAACCCGGTTGTGCACGGCCATGTAAACAACAATAACCCTTTTGAAAAAACGAAATATGCTAATATTCCATTTTTTTTAATCATAAATATTTTTATTAGATTTTAACAAAGTAAAAAACAAATGTACACAATGTTTGCTGAAAGTTTAGACAGAGAGTAAGAAAAATAAAAATATAGAGAAAAAAACAAAAAAGCAAAAACAATAACAACAACAACAAAAAAACAACCCCAACACACCAAAAAAAACACACACCAAAAAAAACACAGAGTGAGCCACACTCATATTCTTATTTTATATATTTTTTAAAACTCTAATATTACCCCTAGGTTACTTTTCTAATCCAAAAATCGGGTCATTTATACGCCCATCGGGATATCCTGATCAAAAGGAACATTAATTTGTGTTCTGCGCATGTTCGATTCAAAAGGAATCTTGTGTCTTTGGCAGGAACTACTTGTAAACATGACACAAAACCCCCACTTTTGGAGCGAGGGGGAAACAAGCCACCTCGTTAGTGTGGTGAAAGACAGGAACATCATGTCTTTTATTGACGGTAGAAAGTACCACAATAGCAAAATCTATTAGAAGGTGAGCAAGAAGTTACGCGAAGCAGGGTTTGTACGAACATACTAACATTGTCCGTGCAGGGTTTTTCTTTTTTTCATGTCACGCACATAAACAGGTTATTCCGAATGTTTCCAAAAACAGAATATTGACCTTAACCCGAATACTGACTGCACGCAAACATAGTTTACATTATATTATATATTTCTTTAAAGTTGCTTAATTTAAATTTAATTTGCAATTTTATTTTAATTATTTTTGACTATCCAAGTTGAGGCCAATGCTTTGTTGCTATTCTAGAATAATAATATAAAAATAAAACAATATAACAATGAATTCTGGGCTAATGTGATTTTTTAAATAGTTAAAGACAATAAAAATTGTACCGTAGATGACAGACTGCTGTGTTTTAAAAAGTTGTTTGATTAGCAATTTTATTTAAATTATTATGGAAATCGGGGCCAGTCCTTTATTTTGTACATAGCAAACAACTTTTGTCTCATCATTCTTATCATTCATTTAAATATAAATACATTTAAATATGTGACCAAAGACAACAAAAATAAAAACAAAAACTGTACTGTAGATGTCCTGCTAAGTTTTTTTTTTTTAAACGTTTTTAAACTTGCAATTTTATTTAAAATTATATTTAAAAGATTACTAAAACCCAACAAAAAATGAGCTGCTGGCCAGACTTTGGACACCACTGCCTCAAAACCAATTCTTCTTTCCTTGTAATAATATCAAAACAGAAATAATACTGTATATAGTTAATGTAGTCTCGACTGCCATACAAGTGTAAAAAGAAGTTAACCCTTGTTAATAGTGAAATGTAAAAACACTCAAAGACTCTTGAAATCGAATGCCAGAAAAATCAAGGTGTAATGATATGATG
The DNA here is from genome assembly GCF_027744805.1 of Dunckerocampus dactyliophorus. Taxonomy (NCBI): domain Eukaryota; kingdom Metazoa; phylum Chordata; class Actinopteri; order Syngnathiformes; family Syngnathidae; genus Dunckerocampus; species Dunckerocampus dactyliophorus. The sequence goes on along the minus strand of NC_072823.1, from coordinate 29,396,361 downwards.
ATGAATAACGAAGCTCCCTTTTTAACATTCTAAACTATCATACAGGTGTAAAAAGATGTTAATCCACAAAACAATAAAACACTGACTTTAATGGATTGTTTCATAACCCAGTCACAACAGAACGGTGGGAAGCTTAGCAGCTTGTTAGACTGACCTGACAGGCTATGGACAAAAAAATCCTCAAGAGAGAGCAATGCTTGCTGAGTCCACGCGTAATCTTCCAGATCTAAAACTCGTCTCCGAAGGCCCCCTCAGACGCCTTCGAGGCCAAACGCCTGACCCCCGTCCCTGCAAGGCCATTTAGACCTGAACCTCATGACTTCACGTAGGAAGACAGAGAGGGGGTGAAACAAATATGCCTATGCTTTTTTTTTTTTTTTTTTAAAACCTCTTTAAAAAACACACTGTAAAAATATATTCTGTAAAATGCATATGAAAAATAAACAAGTTTTAAGGAACAATTTTTGAAAAAATAAAAAAGCACAATACCATAGGTCTGCAAGGAGTGGTTAGGCTCTATAGTACTTACTCATTAAACTATATTATACAACGTTCGTGAGGGATAGGTTCCCAAAATAGCCTGCAATAAGTGAAATCCGCGAAGTAGCGAACTTATTATTATTATTTTTTTTTTACAATGATTATATAAGTTTTAAGGCTGTAAAACCCCTCACCTCACACTTGATACACTTTTCTCAGACAGGCAATAACATTGTCATATTTCTCTTTTGTTTTAACACTTTCTGGGATATTATGAAATTATTAAGTCACTCACGCCTATTTTACTGCGACAGTGACTTTTTGTCCTGGTGCTGTTCCGCTGTGCTGTAGCGTTTTTGTATCCTTGGGAAATCATATTCCTGCAGTCCTCTTCCTTGGAACCGAAGATTCATTTGCAAGCTAGCAAGCTAGCAATGACACAGGAAAGCACCAAGTAGACTGATTACAACCAATCAGGACATAGAAAACAATGGCCGGTGCAGACAGACCAGAGAGGGAAGAGAGAGAGACACTCAACTTCCCACAATGCAATTTTTGTTAAAGGGCCAGGCTCAGCAAAAGCAAAAAAATAAAAATAAAAAGAAGCACAAAAAAATCCCCAAAACAGCGAATCCGCAAAAAATGAACCGCGGTAGAGCAAGGGAACACTGTATTTCAACATATGTCATAAAAATGAGAAACAGCAAGATTGGGCAGAGCAAATACGGTGTATTAGACCTGTCATGATAACGCTAAACTCCAAAAAACGAAGTCGATAATTATGCCGTAATCGATAAATTGACATGTGCATGCATGCGTGTTTCATTTCCTCGTCTCTCTAAATCACACCGGCTGGATGACAAGAGGATTCACTCTGCATTTGTCTGTGCACATTGGTTCTATAGTGGAATGAATGGAGAGAGTGAACCCTTCTCTCATTTAGCCTCTTTGTGGCGGTGAGGCTACTAGTGAGTGGATACAGAGTGCTAGCAGCAAGTTAGCCTCAGGAGCCAGCATACGCTAACATAAATGCAGGCACAGAAGCGATGGTTTCGCAGGCGAAAGCCACAGCCCCAGTGTGGGAATATTTCAGTTTGAAACAGAATGAACAAGGCGAGGGTATGAACGCCGACGACCGACTATGACAGTTTTCCCAAATGGGAAAAAAAAAATAGTGATGGAGGTCTGTGGGCAGCGGAGCCTTTGTTCTGACATTGGGAAACACCTAATTGTATCATTCAGCTATGTCATCCTGTGGAATAAGTGGAAATTTATAATAATACATTTGATAGAAATTGTCAGGTGATGATTCACCAATGTTGGGTACCCTTTGATTTGTCCATTCCATTCTAAAGGGGGGCATGACTCACTGGGTAGAGTAGTAGTTTCCCAACCCAGTGACTGCTGGTTCAATCCTCTGTCCTCTTGTCATCGTTCAACATGTTGATACATTTCAACATTCCGCCATTTTTTTACCTGCAAACTCCTCCCACATTTGTCAACCGCTTCAACCGTTCCAACATCACATCCTCTACTTAGTCAGGACATGTAGGCTTTTGGGGCTTTTCTAAAAAATCCCAGATTTTCCATAATTCAATATTTTCTATGACACTTTTCCCATTGAAAATGAATGGACAATTTCAACGTCGTCCCCTATTGGTGGATATTCCTTTACATTTAGCATTAATTGTAACATTCTGCTCATTCTGAGCACAATGGCATGGCTCAGGTCGTACAGCGCGTCTCCCAACCAGGTGGTTGCTGGTTTGATCCTGAACTGGGAAAAGATTCCAACACATTTCGAGAATATTTTAACATTCGTTTTACATTTCACTTCAGCTTCACACGCAACTTGCTTCCTCAACTTAGTGTTACCCACTTTTTGTCCTGATGGAAAAATGGGTGGAGTGGAGCCTTAGGAAAGGTCCGTCAACAAAACACGGCCACCTTTGTGTGGACACTGAATGCAGAAGAAACACTTGAGCTTCCCTCAATGCATCTCACATGATAACATGCACAAGAAAAAGTCCGAAAAACACAAAGAAAAAAGCTGAAATAATCAAGATCTTTAAGCATGACATGTGGATGAGCGTTTTGCAGCGCACCGTACAACACCACATAAAAGCCGTTTCTGTGTTCTTCAAATGTTCCTCCTGCATGAAGATGAAACCTCGGTTCTGAAAACTACGGCGATGCTGCCGCTTGCTCGCTTGCTCACTCGCTCTCTGATCATAACGAGCCCAAAAAGTCTGCTTTGGACCTTTTAAAAGGTCATCATTGTATTTTTTTCCTCCTTTCCATCACACACATGGAGTGCTGTAATAATAAAAGTAGATGTTTGACTCATGGCCAAAAACATGATGTCAGCCTGACCTTCACCTATCACATGGTAATTAGCTCATCTGTGCCATGTGAGGAAATTCCCTGAAGATGTTCTCTTCATCACAAACACGTGAAAGACTTTCACACACACACGTATTCACGTATTCACTACGTAAGACAGTGGCGTCCAGTTCGACCCGCAAGCCATTTGCGGCCCGACACTAATTTTTTATTGGTCCTGGGTACAAACTCTATTTTTAGAATGTACATAAAACACAGCTTCCATCAGAATGTCAAAGGCCTTTTACACATGAACCTTGTGACTCCTTATAGGAAGGGCACAGGAAGTAACGATGCGCCTAAGAATTAAAAGCATTATTCTTTTTTATTAATGATAAAAAATAAAATTATTATCATATAAAATAAATTATAATTTAAAAAAATCATATTATATGTTTAATACCAAGAATGAAATTGCACTGTTGTAAATACACACTCAACGTTTGCAAATAAAAAAATAAAAAAGAATAAAATTGCATCTTCATTGATGAAAAAATGACACCCAATGACACGCAAGTTTTTGACCTGATAAATCTTATTACGAAAACATATTACTTACTTACTTTTGTTATTTAATTCTTTTTATTTAATTAAAAAAAATATATTTTCTGTAACATGCATGTGAAAAATGAATACAAAAAAAGCACAATACCATAGGTACGCAAAGAGTGGTTTGTATTAGGGAGCGATTTGAAAAAATTAAAAATGAACATCAGACTTTCGTTGAGGTTTACAGTATGTAGTCATGAAACAATATTAAAATAATATTACAAAATATGGCAAGAGACATAAAATGGACATCAAAATGAGATAAGAGAAAAGGTTTCAAAAAATAAGTAAATTTCTTTATTTTTATAATTCTATATCCACAGTATGTAGCATCAGGAGGGGCATCCGGTTTAAAAACTAAGCCAAACCATTCATGTGATTGACTTGCTGTGACCTTTGACGGAGAGAAGCCGGAAGTAGAGGAAAAATCATCATCAGCTTTGGTTTTCGTATGTCTTTGTATGATTCACTTTTCTGATGAGTGCATTGTTAACAGCAGCAAGATATTTTGAAAAATTATTATTTTAAAGTGCAATGTAGAGGTACTCCCAGAACAACACCAGCATCATTAAATTTGCGTGTGACACTACAGTCATCGGACTGATCACTGGTGGTGTTGAAACATCATACAGAAGAGAAATGGCGGACCTCATAGCTTGGTGTCGTGATAACAATCTCCTTCTCAATACAGATAAGACTAAAGAGATGATCATCGACCCAAGAACAAGGGAAAAGGAGCCGCATAGACCCCTGTTTATTGATGAGACTCAGGTGGAGAGGGTGAAAACCTTCAAGTTCCTTGGCACACACATCAGCGAGGACCTCACCTGGTCTCACAACACCCAACAAATTCAGAAGAAGTCCCAAAGGAGACTGTACTTCCTGAGAAGACTGAGGAAATTTGGCATGTCCACCACAATCCTGAGTTGCTTCTACAGATGCACTATGGAAAGTGTCCTTACCGCCTCCATCACTGTTTGGTACGGTAACTGTACAACACGTGATAGGAAGGCACTCCAGCGGGTGATCAAGACCTCACAGAACATTGTTGGGGCAGCCCTCCCCTCACTGCAAGACATTTATAAATCTAGAGTCCTACGAAGAACACACAACCTCATCAAGGACAGCACACATCCACAACACTCATTATTCACACTCCTACCGTCAGGCAGACACTACAGGAGTTTGAAGTCCAGGACCACAAAACTGGCAAACAGCTTTTACCCACAGGCCATCAGGCTTCTCAACGAAGCACTCACACGCGCCGCACGCAACACACGCACACACTCATAGCACTTTATTTATTTATTTATTTATCTGTATTATTTATCTGTATTAATGTCTCTTCTGTTGTTGTTGCTTAATTTATTGGTATATATGTTTATGTTTCTTATGTTCTTATTCTTTTTCTTGTGTTTTCTTTCTTTTCTTGGGAGAATGAACAGAATAAGAATTTCATTGCATGGTATAACTGCCTGTTTTACTGTGCATATGACAATAAAACTCTTCAATCTTGAATCTTGAATAAAGCTACGTATGTCCCAATGAACGCTATGAAGCTATTTTGACTGCCACATTACTGGTAATCAAGTTATGTACACAACTATTGTGGCATTATGTGTAGTTATCTTTATTGCCATATTGAATATAATTATGATGAGTACTTTGATTACCTATGAACTTTGAAAATGTAAATTTGAATGTGAAATACTAATCATGAATATTTACAATATTATGAGAAAGTTTACGGGTTATACGTTATATACACTCCTGATCAAAATCTTAAGACCAGTTGAAAAATTGCTAGAATTTGCATTTTGCACATTTGGATCTTAATGAGGTTTTAAGTAGAGCTACAATATGCAAAAACAAGAAGGGGGGGTGAGACAAAAAGCATTTTGAAAAAGTAATTTATTGAAAACAACAATTAAACTGAAATAAGCTGTTTATCAGCTGATCAAAAGTTTAAGACGATCGCTCAAAAAATTACAAAAACTTTCCAAACCAGAACTGTTCAAAATGTTCTCAGTAGGACTCAGTAATGAGAAGCTCCACCATTCTTGTTCCTCACTTCAAAAATGGGTGCTTGATGCGAGTGTTTCCAGGAGGCTAGTGGGAACATTGCTCCAAGTGGTGAAGATGGCTTCACCAAGGGCATCAACTGTCTGGAACTGATGGCCATTTTTATAAACTTCCCTTGCCATCCATCCCCAAATGTTCTCTATGGGCTTTAAATGAGGGGAACATGCAGGATGGTCCAAAAGAGTGATGTTGTTCTCCCTGAAGAAGTCCTTGGTCAAGCCAGCATTGTGAACTGCAGCGTTGTCCTGTTGAAGAACCCAGCTGTTACCACACAGACGAGGGCCCTCAGTCATGAGGGATGCCCGCTGCAACATCTGCATCCGTTTGACGATTTTGAGAAGATTTTGGCCTGAATAGCCTGTGGTCTTAAACTTTTGATCAACTGATAAACAACCTATTTCATTTTTTTTTCTGTTTAAATTATAAGTTCCAAATGTTTTTGTCTCACTCCCCCTTCTTGTTTTTGCATATTTTGGTTCTACTTAAAACCTCATTAAGATCCAAATGTGCAAAATGCAAATTCTAGCAATTTTTCAACTAGTAGAGGTGCATCATTTTGACTTCTTGCTTGCATGCTGGAAAACTGTGTGCACCCCTGATATACAGTCAAACCTGTCTTAGCGGCCACCTGTGTAGAACGGCCACCTGCCTATAGCGGCCAGTGACAAATCCCCCGCGGGAAATTTACGTGTTATAGACCCTGTGTATAGCGGTCACCTGTCTAACGCGGCCAGCGAGCACCCATTTTGTATCCCTTGGTCAATATTCCATTCCATTTTCCTCCGCTTATCCGGGTTCGGGTCGCGGGGGCAGCAGTCTCAGTAGGGAAGCCCAGACTTCCCGGTCCCCGACCACCTCCTCCAGCTCCACCGAGAGGACACCAAGGCATTCCCAGGCCAGCTGTGAGACATAATCCCTCCAGCGTGTCCTAGGTCTTCCCCGGGGCCTTCTCCCGGCTGGGCATGCCCGAAACACCTCACCAGGGAGGCGTCCGGGAGGCATCCGGACTAGATGCCCGAGCCGCCTCAGCTGGCTCCTCTCGATGTGAAGGAGCAGCGGCTCTACTCTGAGCTCCTCCCGGATAACCGAGATCCTCACCCTGTCTCTTAGGGTGAGTCCCGCTACCCTACGAAGAAAACTCATTTCAGCCGCTTGTATCCGCGATCTCGTTCTTTCGGTCATGACCCAAAGCTCATGACCATAGGTGAGGGTGGGAACATAGATCGAACGGTAAATTGAGAGCTTTGCCTTCCGGTTCAGCTCTCTCTTCACCACGACGGTCCGGTACAGCGACCGCATTACTGCAGACGCTGCGCCGATCCGCCTATCGACCTCACGCTCCAACCTTCCCTCACTCGTGAACAAGACCCCGAGATACTTGAACTCCTCCACCTGGGGCAGGACCTCATTCCCAACCCGGAGGGAGCAATCCACCCTTTTCCGACTGAGAACCATGGCCTCGGATTTGGAGGTGCTGAGTCTCATCCCAGAAGCTTCACACTCAGATGCAAACCGTCCCAGTAAACGCTGCAGGTCACAGCCCGATGAGGCCATCAGGACCACATCGTCTGCAAATAGCAGAGATGAGATCCTAGTGCCCCCGAACTGGACTCCCTCGACACCTTGGCTGCGCCTAGAAATTCTGTCCATGAAAATTATGAACAGAATCGGTGACAAAGGGCAGCCTTGGCGGAGGCCAATGTTCACCGCATATCTGACCGCATATAGCGGCCAAAATGCCGACTCAAGCAGAAGCTTCATGCATGAAAAAGTTTTGTTTTTTAAGCAATGAAGCCGTCGTGTGTTGACTTTAATTACTGAGTCCTAGTTCGACATAAAAAAGCCGTCTTCTTACTTTGCAATGCCGCCTTGAAAAGATTCAATGACGACCAAAACGGTAATCTTCCCACTTTGCAATGCTGTGAATAGATTCTAAAATAGCCAAAACACCTGAATAAAACATCTAAAATATCACTTAATTGCCAACAATAAGAAAGGAGCGATGGTATTGTTAGTTAGTTATCTTCGCACCTCCTCCACACTCAATTGTTCACGCACACACCCATTCATGACTGCTTCACACATATCCTGTACATATATCCTCGGGCTCGTTCACTTAAAAAAAAAAATTTCCTGCTTTTAAAATCGTGTTTTAAAAAAAAAAATCAAAGATGGAAATTTGTGACGTTCTGCAGGACAGGAGCGAGCGTCCCCTGTCCTGCGCTCTTATTTGGTGGGCTGTGCCTTCTCCGGGGAGGAAGAGGCAGCCGCTTCATGCCTGGTGGCCGCGCAGCTGCGGTCAATTAACATTTGTGGCGGATAAAAGGCCAGCGCCCTCGAATGTGCGGCGCTGGTTCATTGTTGTTATTGATATTACTAGTTTCCTCATTGGAGCTGTTAGCTAGATTTACTTACCTGTTTATGTGTCAACCCCTATGTCTCTTGGTTTTTGCTCCAGTCTTTTTGTGTTAATATGTGTGCGCACAAATTCAAAATGGCCGCCAACCTGTCTATAGCGGCCACCTGTCTATAGCGGCCACTTTTGCCATTTCCCTTCAGTGGCCGCTATAGACAGGTTTGACTGTACATGTATAACGGACATAAAAAAATACTCATATATATATTTTTTTGTAAATATATAATATATATAGGCTGCACGGTGGCAGAGTGGTTAGCATGTTGGCTACACAGTCAGGAGTTCCGGAAGACCTGGAGTTTGCATGTTCTCTCTGTGCGTGCGTGGGTTTTTACCGGGTACTCCGGTTTCCTCCCACATTCCAAAAACATGCATGTTAAGTGACTCTAAATTGTCCATAGGTATGAATGTGAGCGTGAATGATTATTTCTCTCTCTCTCTCTCTCTCTCTCTCTCTCTCTCTCTCTCTCTCTCTCTCGCTCTCTAAGTAAAGTAAATTAAATAAAAAAACTAAAGTAAATAAAACAATTAAAACTAAAAAATAATAAAAGACACAGAGGACCACACGACTCACACCGAGTTAAAAGCCAGAGAATAAAAGTGGGTTTTAAGACGAGACTTAAAGCTTTCAATTGTGGGGTCTGTTTTTACATAAGGGGGAGAGTGTTCCACAGCTTTGGGCCAACTACGGAAAAGGCCCGGTATCCCCTGGTCTTAAGTCTGGTCTTTGGCACCACCAGTTGGAGCTGGCCTTCGGACCTCAATGTGCGCGCTGGAGTGTAAATTTGGATGAGGTCCGAGATGTACTGAGGGGCCAGCCCATTCAAAGTCTTAAAAACAAACAATAAAATCTTTAAATCAATTCTAAAACACACAGGCAACCAGTGCAAGGAGGCTAAAATTGGGGTAATATGCTCCCTCTTTTTGGTTGCTGTTAAAAGCCGTGCTGCAGAGTTCTGGACTAGCTGTAAGCGAGAGAGTCATTTATGTTTTTTTCCAGAGTAAAGGGCATTACAGTAGTCCAGACGTGACGAAATAATGGCTTGGCTTGTTCAAAATGTTGCCGTGATGAAAATGATTTGACTTTAGATAGAAGCCTAAGATGATAATAAGATATTACAACGGCGTTGATTTGTTTATTAAGTTTAAAATCACTGTCGATTATGACGCCAAGGCTGGTGGCTGTGGGACTGACTTGATTCTTGATTCTAGTTTTGAGAATCTACAATGTAAAGAGTCATGAAAATAAAGAAAATGCACTGAATGAGAAGGTGTGTCCAAACGTTTGGCCTGTACTGTATACAGTATATGTTTTCTATATTTATAGTAGCAGGGACATTACATCTTTGGGACTTGGTCATTTTAAAAGTAGTTCACAGGCCGTAAAGGCGTGAGCACCCCTGTTTTAAATGCAGCTACTGCCATCTTGTGGTGTTGATTTTTTAAAAAGTGACATCAGGAGGTTGCCTACAGCCACAGGTGTTAATGCCAATGTTCTTTTGCTCGGTGCTGATTGTCTGCTTTTGCAGACCATACACCCTGCGACTCAAAAGGCACAAAGTACAATAAAGTCAGAATACAAACAGATTTTTTCTCATTTATTGGCATTAGGAATGCAGGATGGACAAAAAACATTTACGTACTCAAGCAGGGGGAACAGTTTTTTTAATCCCTTGTTTCTTGGGGGTAATTGGTTTCAGACCTGACCGTGATAAATGATTTATAAATGGAGTATTTTCATAGTTAGAGCATAGTTAGTTTTTAAAACAAACGAGCAATGTTGTTAGTTTGGAGCTCATTTTTTGTCCCATGGGGAGCCACAAATGGGTATCACGTTCTCGGGGTATGTACTAACTTGTTGTCATGATACTAATTATGTCTTGTCCTCAAAAGACTGTTTGTGTGTGGTTGTTTAATGAACATAAACACATAGTGCATCCTGCCTTATGATGGTGATACTATCACAGGGGTCTCCTCTCTCACCAGCTGATTTTGAGTAGCTCACCAAAGGGTCAAAGAATATTTGCTTCAAATCGTTAGTACTCTTTTATTCGAACTGTTCAATTCAGACTTGATGCCTTTACATAATAGCAAATGAGCACAAAATAGCATAAAGACGATGGCCACACTGTTTGAGTGGAGATAAAGTAGTAAATAAAGTAGTGTACAATGGAAATGTTGCTAGTCATAAATAAAACACAAATAGTGATGCAAGTTCAATGACACTGAATTTATTCTCTTTTAGGACAGATTTCCATTGAAAGATGTATTTCTATTATTGTATTCTGTTAATTTTGTTATCTTGAACTAAAAAGGAAATTATTGAACTGTTTATTTCACATCTATTACTCCAAAACATCAAATTTAATTCAGGCTTATGTCAAATAGTACAAAAATCTTTTTACACAAATTAAGGCAAAAAAAAAAAGAGGACAATCCATCCAAACGTTTATTTTTGAATAATTGCCTATTTGCCAGAGGCCCTTGGAATTGTCTAACGGTGCCCCTGGCCAATTGTACTAATTCACGTAATCGGTATCGGCTGATGTCACTCATAGATGATCAGTATCAGAAACTGCAACATAAAAACCTGATTGGATCACCCCTAGATAATTTCTTAGCGTGATTGAGTGAAGCCGCCAAAATTCCAAGAGCAAACTGGCAAGGGATTGCTGTATAGGTTTTTGGACTCAAATGCGTGTCGAGAAACCTTAATCAGACTGTCCGCCCTGCTCCAGAATGTAAATGGTTCAAATGTAAAGGGTTGAGAAACCTATCCAAACCGTATCAACAGTATTTTAGACAAATCCTCACCAAAATCTTTTTGGGCTCTTTTTGTGCCACCCCACGTCCAAAAGGTTTAATGGCAATAATTTGTTTTTTAGTAATTGTGCTCACTAACAAACAAACCAAACCAAAACCAATGGCAATCAAAACAAAATGCAGCATATGACACTGCAAGCGAGTGTGTGTCTAAATCAATGTTTCCACTTCCGCAATCAGGTTTAATCATCTATTGGAGCGACGTGAGTGCAGGTCCAGGGTTTATCGTATGGGAGGTTGAATAGCGAGAGCATCAAAGTGTGCAGATTGAGGCTCCATTACTCTTTAGTGCAGGTGTTGTGCTTGGATTAAGATGTTAGCCATCAACTCATCACAACATGGCCAGCGAGGAGATGCATGAAGAAGGAGGCGGATACGACACGCCGGTCTTCACTGGAAAGGATTCTAAGAGCTTAAGGAGGGAAAAGAACCTCCCCTCCACTTTACTCCCTCTTTCCAGCATGGTCTGAATACTTAATTGTGTAATTGTGAACGGGCTGGCTGGTTGTGCTACGCCTGTGACCGTTGACCCACTCAGCAGGCGTTTAAAGAGGTTTTAGGGTCAGGGGTTCACAACAAGGTGACTCGACTGTGAACAGCGTCCTCTTTCAAAGGGCCCCGCGTCTTCACCTTTCTTTTTTTTTGGCTTCCTTCCCGCAGACAAACCTGCCCCTCCGGGCTTTCTTTCCCATGTAACCTCAGCAACTGACCCGTCATCTCAGCCCTAATTAGCATAGCATCCCAGGGCGAGGAGAACATGAAGGCTAATGGGGGTTGGAGGCCCCCAACAACACACGGAGGGGGAAACGCAAATCACCTGACTCGTTTACATAAGCCTCTTTCACACAACCATGCCTCCTATATGCATTCCATGCTAAACCTTCTATATGATGTTCTGATGTGATTTTAATTAATTGTATTTTTAGAATACGCTGTGGGCCAATAAGAAACTAGCTGTGTGCCCCAGATGGCCCCAGGCCGCACTTTGGACTGTGTTAGGGTTCTGTTTCATTTTGGTGTTGTCACCTTTTGACCTCTGTGCTTCCTTGTAGATCCCTTCACTCCCTGAGTGGGCGGCGCCACGAGGCACACCTGTAGCCACTGTGTCATCAAAGGCTCTTAAACCACATGGCTGCAGGAGGACGTGGGATTGTACTACTGGTTTGCATGCTGCCTGTGGATCACCAGTTTGTGAGCTACTATGCTCTTGAATTCAAGACTGCTGTGTTTGTTTCAAGCCTGTTCCACGTAATCCTTGCCTCCTGTGACACCGTCTGCTCAACAGTGAGTTTTGCCTTTTTCCACGGTGCCTTTTTGTTTTACCACCTTAGTTGGACCGTTCTACCTCAGTTTGGATTCTGGACTTTTTGTAATTCTTTTGTTACTTGGTTCCTGCTCCACTAAATTAAAGACAGTATTTTTGAACTGAATTGTGTCTGGCTCTGCATGTTGGGATCTTCACCTGACTGCTCGTAACAGACTGCCTTAAATGGATTTAGGCACTCACCATTCCATGCCCACATTCCGTCCCGTCAGCCAGCGGCATGTGTTGTGTGCGACATCCTTTATGGTCCCCCTCGGCACTCGTGCACCACAGCCGCTTGCACTGTTTCTACATTCAAACAAAACAAGTTATTAACCGACATCGCATTGTGTAAATCCAACACAAGCAAGGAACACTTCATCCAGGATTAGATGTTTTTTATTAAAAATCACAGGTACAAGAGTCAAACTGTGTCCTAAGTGGAGTTTGTGTGTGAAAAACTGCAGGTTTGAGATGAGACATCACCCACCGTTGCCCTTAGATGCAAAACTAATGCCCAAAAATTCTGCTTTTAATTAACACCTGGATGGTTGGATTAGTGAATTTACATGTTGAGTGCCTGTGTAGAAGCACACACTACTTATCATTTGTTTATGATTCACAAAATATGATTGAATTTTATTAGAAAATAATTGCAAAATATTAAAAATGGCAAATAAATTCAAAAAACAATTGACATGAAATTTAAAAAAACAGTTACATTTACAAGTTAGATTTCATTTAAAGAAATAGTTTTAAAAGTTTGTTTTCATATTAAGAAATAATAAATATAAAAATCGTTTAAAAAAGAAATTCAAATAAAACTAAAAAGTCAAAAAGTTAAAAAACATTAAATTCAATTCAGGTTAAATAGTTTAAGAAATTTAAGTTGGATAAGTAATTATACAACATATTAATTATAAAGAATGAACATTTTCTAAAATGAAACAAAATGAAATTCTAACATAATGAAAAAGAGCAATAAAACAAAACAGTCACGTTTCATGCAATTCAAAAGGTATTCAAAAAATAAAGTAAAATTTAAGAAATTCATAATACATAGTAAAATTTCATAATTAAAAAATAAATAAGACAAATAAAATAAAACAAAATACAAATCTAAATAAAAAAAACTACTCCTCCCTGAGCTACCAGCTTATTGTGGTGGAGCAGTTTGCGTGTCCCGATGATCCTAGGAGCTAAGTTGCCGGGGAGGTTTTATGCCCCTGGTAGGGTCACCCACGGCAAACAGGTCCTGGTGAGGGACCAAACAAAGAGTGGCTCAACAGGTCTCTATGATGAAAAAAAACATTGCCCCACGTTTTCCCTTGCCCAGACTCGGGTCACCGGGCTGCGATGGCAAGCGTCTGGTGGCCGGGCCTACACCCATGGGGCCCGGCCGGGCACAGCCCGAAGAGATGACATGGCTCCCCCCTCAAATGAGCTCACCACTCATGGGAGTGGCCAAAGGGGTTGGGTGCAGAGTTAGCTGGGTGGCAGCTGAAGGCGGGGACCTTGGCGGTCTGATCTTCAGCTACAGAAGCTACCTCTTGGGACATAGAATGTCTCCTCTTTGGTAGGGAAGAAGCCTGAGCTGGTGCACGAGGTTGAGAAGTTCCGGCTAGATATAGCTGGACTCACCTCAACGCACAGCATGGGCTCTGGAACCAGTCTTTGTGGACTTTGTTCCACTTTGGCGTTGCCAGCAGTAAGAGGCGACGGGCAGGGGTTGCAATTCTTGTTGCACCCTGGCTTGTGGAGTTGGAGTTGGAGTTCAACCCAGTGAACGAGAGGGCAGGACGGGTCCTGACTGTTATTTGTGCTTATGTGCCAAACAGCAGTTCAGAATACCCACCCATTTGGAGTCTCTAGAGGGAGTACTGGAGAGTGCTCCCTCATGGGATTCCCTTGTTCTGCTGGGGGACTTCAATGCTCACGTTGGCAGTGACAGTGAGACCTGGAGAGGCGTGATTGGGAGGAACGGCCCCCCCGATCTGAACCCAAGCGGTGCTTTGTTATTGGACTTCTGTGCTCGTCACAGATTGTCGATAACAAACACTATGTTCAAGCATAAGAATGTCCACATGTGCACTTGGCACGAGGACACACTCGGCCGCACTTCGATGATTGACTTCGTGGTCGTATCATCGGACTTGCGGGCATATTTTTTGGACACTCGGGTGGAGAGAGATCAACCGATCACCACCTGGTGCTAAGCTGGCTCAGATGGTGGGAGAGGATGCCGGTCAGACCTGGCAGGCACAAATATATTGTAAGGGTCTGCTGGGAACGACTGGCAGCAGAGTGTGAAGCGGCTGGGGTGAGAATCAGCACCTCAAAGTCCAATTCCATGGTTCTTCCCCGGAAAAGGGTGGAGTGCCATCTCCAGGTCGGGGATGAGATCCTTCCCCAAGTGGAGTAGTTTAGGTACCTCAGGGTCTTGTTCACGAGTGAGGGAAGGATAGAACGCGAGATCGACAAACGAATTGGTGTGGCAACTGCAGTGATGCGGACTCTACATCGATCCATTGTGGTGAAGAGAGAGCTGAGCCAAAAGGCAAAGCTCTCAATTTACCGGTCGAGCTACGTTTCTACCCTCACCGATGGTCATGAGCTTTGGGTAGTGACCGAAGATGGCAGGTACAAGTTTTCTCCGTAGGGTGGCTGGGCTCTCCCTTTGAGATAAGGTGAGAAGCGCTGTCATCCAGGAGAGACTCAGAGTAGAACCGCTACTCCTCCGCATTGAGAGGAGCCAGATGCGGTGGCTTGGGCATCTGGTCAGGATGCCTCATGGACGTGTTCAGGGCAAGTCCGACCGGTAGGAGGCCTTGGGGAAGACCCAGGACATGTTGGAGAGACTATGTCTCCCAACTGGCATGGGAACGCCTCAGGGTCTGCCGGGAGGAGCTGGACGAGGTGGCCGAGGAGAGGAAAGTCTGGGACTCCCTGCTTGGGTTGCTGCCCCCGCGACCCAAAATAATTAAATTCACACAAATCTACTGAAGTGATCATATTCCATCGAAATGTCCCCCAAGTGTTTTTGCTGGTATTGATAGCTAATTCACTTACCATGTAGGGGCAAATTTGGGACCCGGGTCCAAACATGAGTTCACACTGTCTGTTGGCGTTGTAAATTTGACCAGGCAGGAGGCTGGGCAGCTCGTACGTTCTGCCAACTGGCTCGTCTAGAAGGCACTCCCCATAGCCGGTGCTGCATTAAATATAAATAATGGAATAGAGTGATTAAAGAAGCATATGTGAGCATTGGGTCAGGTGCAAACGGGTGAATAAAAAGGCATGACAGTGGACAGAAAAGGATATGAACGACCAGTTACAGTTTTTTATTGTGTGTGCTACACATACACATAAAGCTCCTGATGAAGTCCCCCTAACTCCCCAACAGTGGCTGGATTACTTTGTCATGACAAACCGCCCTTCCCTTCAAACCACCAGCGTGCAAACACAGCTGGCTTGAATGAAAAAAAATCTTCGCTTCACACACAAAGTCAAACACGTCAGGCCGGCGAGGATCTCGGCTTTCTGTCTTCAAAAAAGGAAACCGGGAGGTGTTATTATGACACAAATTGGCCGACATCCTGGACGCAGGAGCTGCAACACCTGCCGGAACAAAGCAACAGACAGCGCCATGATTACACAGGATTATCCTCGCTTAACAGCGCTTTGTGGCGCTCCCCTTTCATTTCCAGGCCTAATTACCTCTGCCAAGGAAGGCTGGAGTTTCTGAATTTGTAGTTTGCAGCATAACGCCAACATTACTACAGCGGCTTCCATTCAAAGTCGACGGTTTATTAAGCCAAATTTTTATATCTCAATGAACTACAAATACATGGTCATAGACAACCACAATATATCCTACTGGGTGTCATATAAACATGTATGTATTTGTGCATCATGTGTCAATTGAAAGGTTTAGCATCACGAGCATATACTGTACTGTAGCTACAGTAGGTGAGCTAAAGTGCCAACATTACATTTCAACAGCAACATCATACTCGGTTAGCCTATTCACTGAAGAATAACTAAATGTTGAAACGTACATCTCCTACATTTGCAGCTGGCTGACACATAGTGACAGATTCATTTTAACATGTGCAGCGAAGCCTGTTTTTATTAAATATATTTTTTTACAAAGTGGTGGGTGTATATGCGAGGTGGGTTTATCTAGCTCGAGGCAGAGGAGAGGGGAGGATTTTCCTTCATGACCTCATGAACCACTTTAAACCTCAGAGCTTTATTTTAAGATGTATAGCGAAGCCTTTTGTTTTGTATTGACAAAGCTAGGGAGGCACAGGGGGTGGGCTCATCGAGACAGATTTCCCTCATGACATCATAAAAAAACTTCAGAGCTTTATTTTAAGATGTGTAGCAAAGCCTATGTCTTTGTTTTGTTTCTACAAAGCTGAGGGGGTTGAATCTGTGAGAAAAAATAGGTGATAATTTCTCCAAAAGGGAAGAAAGAGGTAGCCTTTTTAGTCCATGTTGGCATCTTAGGCAGTGTTACAAATGCAAAACCGCAGCTATGAAATCCCACAATCTCTTAACGGTTTCAAATTGGGATTGTATGGCATTCAACTATGAAAAACGACATAACGTGAGTATGTCCAAGTGTTAATATGAGGAAATCATACAGACAGATGCTCCCTTATTCCAGCATCTCTCAGCAACTGTTCATCCGTCCAACTGGGTTCTTAATTG
Source organism: Dunckerocampus dactyliophorus (assembly GCF_027744805.1). Taxonomy (NCBI): domain Eukaryota; kingdom Metazoa; phylum Chordata; class Actinopteri; order Syngnathiformes; family Syngnathidae; genus Dunckerocampus; species Dunckerocampus dactyliophorus. The sequence continues at coordinate 29,379,610 of NC_072823.1, read as the reverse complement.
AAACTTTTTTTTTTAAGTCAATCTGCAAATTTGAGGTTGGGTATGTGAGCTCAGCGGGCGCCGGGGGAGACTCCACACCTGGTAGCTGTCAGAAGACATGAAAGCGCTTTTATTCATGAGATGACTTGTAGATGGATGGAGGACTAACAGATGAAAAACTAAGTCATTTTACAGGGGAAATTTGCAGATTTTTGGTCAAAAAAATGATGTCAAAAGTTTTTTTCTCTCCAGAAATAATTGTAGGTTTTTTTGCCTGAAAAAACACATCTCATTCACCATACGTTTGTTAATGATTTTTCCATACATGTAAAATGTACACCACACTGTGTCACTGTTAAACCCCCCCCCCCACAATTTTCACATGTTTATGTCTTTATGTTTCACTGATAATGTTTTTTCCTCAAGCAATTTCATTTGCAATTTCTCACTTTGTTCAGCGGTCTTTGAATGCACCATAGTTGCTGTTTGTCTACGTTGGTCCTAGCTTCTACAGTCAATCCGGGCCTCAAAACTTGTGAGGTGAACACAAGTTAATATACTGTATGATGGTAAGACCGTCCTGGAATTACAACAGGCAGTGTGGATATATAGACATGGCTAGCCTCTAGCGCACAGGTGTCAAACTCAAGGCTGCCATATCATTTCATTTTATGTGAAAATAATGCACCTGAAACAGACACTTATTTTATTTTATATGTACAGTATGTACATAGATAAAGAACGCACGGTGGTTAGCATGTTGGCCAAACACTCAGGAGATCGGCAAGATCTGGGTTCGAATCTCCGTTGGGCATCCCTGTATGGAATTTGCATGTTCTCCCCGTGCGTGCGTGGGTTTTCTCCGGGTACTCCAGTTTCCTCCCACATTCCAAAAACATGCATGTTAGGTTAATTGGAGACTCTAAATTGTCCATAGGTATGAATGTGAGTGTGAATGGTTGTTTGTCTATATGTGCCCTGACATATGATGTAACCAGCCTGGACTGGCTGGTTACCAGTCCAGGGTGTATGCGGAAGTCAGCTGGGATAGGCTCCAGCATACCTGCGACCCTAGTGAGGACAGGGTCGTCCATAGTAAATACTGTAGATCGATGGATGGGTGTGTGTATGTATATATATATATATATATATATATATATATATATATATATATATATACACAGTCAAACTTGTCTGTAGTGGCCACTAGAGGGAGTCTGCAAAAGTGGCTGCTATAGACAGGTGGCCTCTATGAACAGGTTGACATCCAGTTTGAATGTTGACCAGCAGAGGAAAAAAAAGAAAAAAAAGGGAAAAAATAATAATAATGTTGACCAGTAGAGGGCACTGCGGACTGCGGATAAAAGTTAGCACTACTAGGCTTGTTATTATCATGGTCATGATTCATGGTTTTAATCCTGAACATGCATGAGTCAAACAGTAGCACATCACAGGACAATTCACAATTTTGCATGTCCAAAAAGGAGTAGGAAGAAGCAAAGCTTATTTAATTCTAGCCCTCATCAGTTTCACATCAGTTGCAATACATTTATTCACCTCTTGTTCTTCCAAGTGTACTTTGTAGGTCTACATGACAATGTAGTGCAATCATAGCCAAGGTTTTTACTTAATAAAAGGAAGCTAGAGGCTTAATAATAACTGATACAATATATCCACGGCCCACAGAACAAAGCTGTGCTAGTAATGTCTTACGCTTGTTTTTAATATTTTACTTTTTATACGGCAGAGTGTCATTACAGCTTTAGTTCATCAGGAAGTGACGGGAGGTGACGGTGGGCGTCCCGAGCAGGAGAGCTAAGCTCAGTGCTAGCTGTGAGTTTGGAAAGAGTTGGGAAGTGTGTTTATGTTGGCGTGGATGTAAAGTCCTGCAGTGTTCTCCGCTGTTAATAAAGCTATTAAAGTGCATCGGCGACGTGAGTCTCTCCTTCCCCACAACAAGCGGCATTACAGTATTGACAAACATTGTGCACATTGTCTCACACCAGGAAATAAACGGTATCACTTGTACAGGCATTGCCTGGACAGCTATGTAGTGGGGCTTGTTTAACCTTTGCCTTGTGGGCAAGCAGGAAGGAGAGACGATGCTGAGAAAAATTAGAGGAACACTTCAAAAACACATCAAATACAAACTGGGGAAAAAATGATCTTGAATATGTTTCCTGATAATAAGTGGGTGATGTATTAGTAACAAAATGATGCCACATCATTTGATAGAAATGAAAATGATCACCCTATAGAGGGGGGAAATCAAAGACACCCCAAAATGAAAGTGAAAAAATGATGCAGCACACTGGTCCATTTAGCTAAAATGTCATTGTAGCAACTCAAAATGATTCTCAGTAGTTTGTGTGGCCCCCATGTGCTTGTACGCATGCCTGACAACATCGGGGCATGCTCCTAATGAGACTACGGATGGTGTCCTGGGGGATCTCCTCCCAGATCTGGACCAGGGCATCAATGAGCTCCTGGACAGTCTGAGGAGCAACCTGGCGGGGCCGGATGGACTTAAACATAATGTCCCAGAGGTGTTCTATTGGCTTTAGGTCAGGTGAACGTGGGGGCCAGTCAATGGTATCAATTCCTTCATCCTCCAGGAACTACCTGCATACACTAGCCACATGAGGTTGGGCATTGTCGTGGACCAGGAGGAACCCAGGTCCCACTGCACCAGCGTAGGTTCTGACAATGGGTCCAAGGATTTCATCCCGATACCTAATAGCAGTCAGGGTGCCATTATCTAACCTGTAGAGGTCTGTGCGTCCTTCCAGGGATATGCCTCCCCAGACCATCACTGACCCACCACCAAACCGGTCATGCTGAATGATGTTGCAGGCAGCATAACGTTCTCCACGGCATCTCCAGACCCTTTCACGTCTGTCACATGTGCTCAGGTTGAGGAGCACAGGGCACCAGTGGTGTAGTTGCCAATTCTGGTGGTCTATGGCAAATGCCAATCAAGCTCTACGGTGCTGGGCAGTGAGAACAGGGCCCACTACAGGACGTCGGGCCCTCAGGCCACCCTCATGGAGCCTGTTTCTGATTGTTTGGTCAGAAACATTCACACCAGTGGCCTGCTGGAGGTCATTTTGTAGGGCTCTGGCAGTGCTCATCCTGTTCCTCCTTGCACAAAGGAGCAGATACCGATCCTGCTGATCGTTGAAGGACCTTCTACGGCCCCGTCCAGCTCTCCTGGAGTAACTACCTGTCTCCTGGAATCTCCTCCATGCGTCCAGGTACCGCAGTGATGCCCTGGTCCAGATCTGGGAGGAGATCCCCCAGGACACCATCCGTAGTCTCATTAGGAGCATGCCCCGATGTTGTCAGGCATGCGTACAAGCACGTGGGGCCACACAAACTACTGAGAATCATTTTGAGTTGCTACAATGACATTTTAGCAAAATGGACCAGTCTGCTGCATCATTTTTTCACTTTCATTTTGGGGTGTCTTTGATTTCCCCCCTCTATAGGGTGATCATTTTCATTTCTATCAAATTATGTGGCATCATTTTGTTACTAATACATCACCCACTTATTATCAGGAAAGATATTCAAGATCATTTTTCCCCCAGTTTAGATCTGATGTGTTTTCCAAGTATTCCTCAAATTTTTTTGAGCAGCACACATATATACACACACACACACACACACACACACACACACACACACACACACACACACACACACACACATTATTGTGCAGATGATCGGTATTGACAGCATAAAAACCTGATTGGAGCATAATGAATGGATGGGTATATACAGTATATACCCATCTGCGAATTAAATCACATAAAGTGTAAATTTTCAAATATAAAACATTAAAACATTTATTTTCTTAACTTATTTCAACCCAAACAAACTAAAATATGCTAAACTATGTTTTACCAGAATATTAACAAAATCCTGGTATCCACAACTCATAGTGATACATATATAAAATAATTGGAACACGAAAATAACACATCCTAGATCTCAATGAATGAAATATTCTTATTAAATACTTTGTTTACATAGTTGAATATACTGGCAACAATATCATACAAACATTTATTTATTAAATACTCTATTATTTTTATTTATTTATTGGGGGTGTATTGCTAGCCATCTGTTGTCTATTCCATTTGCACAACAGCATGTGAAATTGATTGTCAAGCTGTGTTCCTTCCTAAAGGCCCTGTCACACCTTGACGATTTAACCAGCTTACGCCAACGTATGAAAAATTTGGCCAATACTCTGGTGTACGTCGAATAAGTTATGGGTAAGTTTTGTATATGTTAACAGCACGCGGAAGCACGCCGGAATACGTCCAAGTCGTCCAAAAATTTTGTGCCTTCATAAAACTTTTCGACGTATGTCAACGTATGATTCATACGTCCCACATCCGCGGGCAATAAGTTATGCCATCTTTGACACCCGTTCACACGTTATTTGTAAGTTATTCACAAGTCGTAATACGCCAACATACCTTGAGGCACTGTGACACTTGGAATGGAACTAACATTTATTTTTTTGCGCTTTGTTTGACAGAAACATTGCACGTTTTAATCAAGCATTATTGATCACGTCAAGGAGTGATCAATAGGAGTATTTGCATTCGAAAAGAATGGCGAGATACAGCATGTTACTGTCCAAGTTAGCGTTAGGTTTGATGCACTTGTGTACTGTGTTCGTACTGGTCAAGTATGGAATCACAGGAGTGCCAAAATTAAAAGGGAATATGTGTGGAAATACAAAGAGAAGCAATAATTTAAAAAAATATACAAATGTAGTCATATTCTTTTTCCATTTTGTCATTGTTTTTTCTGTATTGTCTTTGTTTTTTTTCCAATTCGCCGTTGTTTTTCCTGTTTTGTATTTGTCTTTTCCACTTGTGTTTTGTCATTGCATTTAGTAATGACAAAGACAAAACAATGATTTCTGTATTGTCTTTGTTTTTTCCATTTTGGCGTCGCTTTTCTTGTTTTGTCTTCTATGAATAGAATTTAACAAGAAAACTGAAAAAAACAACAGCAAAAACAAAAAAATCAGCAGTCATTTAAAAGGCAGAATATTAAGAGAAAAAAGTCATAATCTAACAAGAAAAAGTCCTAATTTTACGGGAATAACGTTGTTGTTAATTTAATCAGTTAATCAGCACACCTGCAATCAATTACGGGATGCCTTCATAAGCTGCAGCCAGACAATCCACGGGTGCCAGATTGTTACCAGCTCTTCACCCGCAACCTTGTTATGCATCTAGCTACACCACTGGTCTCTTGTATGTTACTTAGTTTATGTATCTCAGTTATTCGTGCCTGGTTATTTTCCTCGCAGCGGTGAGTGCATTAAGTTTTTCTGTTTCCTGCTTGGTTTTCAGCAGCACCCTCGGTTAATCGTTTTCCCTCTGCCACTTTTGTGCAGCTTCCTTAGTTCCTAGTTTTCCTGCTTGTTTTCCATGCAAGCAGTGTCCTTAGTTCTTGGTTTGTTTCCCCGTGACTAGGTCCGGCAGTACTTTTGTTTGTACTTTGTTATTTCTTTGTGTTTTGTACTTTTTCCCTTTGTGGTCACCTTTTGTTATCATAAACCTTTGTTTACATGGACTGTTTTGTCTCCACATTTTAGGATCCAAAACCCGGCCAAGGCCAAAACGTAACAATTTTAGTCGCATAAGGCTGAAATATTGAGGGATAAAAGACGTTATTTTTTTGGAAGTCGTAATACTGTATTATGAGAAACAAACAAAATAACAAAGTTGTAATTTTTGGAAAACTAGGTTGCAGAAAAGGTTATAATATTACCAGAATAAAGTCAAAATATTATGGGGAAAAAATGCATACCGTAAATCACGGTGTATAAACCGCGCTTTTTTTCCACCGGTAAGACGCCAAAAATCGGGGTGCGGTTTATACACGATGACAAACAGACAGAAATTGACCAGAAGCAGACTTTACAATAGTCGTCTGTGGGTCAGACAGTTGCTTTGACTTTAGCGCCCTCTGCTGTACAGTTGTTGAAAGAGCAATTCCTTTTTCACTTATCTGACTGCTGTGTGTCTGTATTTTCACACAGTGAAACGATCTCTATATACACTGAATCTAACCTAAGCTTCCATTAAAACATTGCAGATTGTTTAAAATACTATACAACGTTGGAGTTTATTCAAATTCACACTGAAGCAATGCAGTGTTATGTACAATACATGGATAACTGATGCGCATGCGCAGAACGCCGCTCGCGTCACCGCTAAACCAACATTAGCTACCGTTAATCAAGGCTAAAGCTAAAGCAGCTAAAGCTAAAAAGCTAAAATGCCACGGCGATCTTTCACAGCAGCATTCAAACTCTCCGTCTGCCGGTATGCAGAAGACTTTGGGAACCGGGCAGCAGGACGGCAGCACGGTGTGGACGAGTCAGTCATCCAGCGTTGGAGAGCGGACATCATCGGCAAGTTGACGGCAAACTTTTCTTACATGAATTCCATTGCAGATGAATTGATGGACGGCAGATTTCTCCTTTCTTCTTCTTTTTGAAATTGCTTAGTACCTTTACGCATGTTGATTTGAGATGAAAGAGTTGGCAAGCATTTATGAAGTAAAAATTTTTATTTCCCCGCCGTGAGCCTGAAAATGGGGGTGCGGTTTATACACGGGTGCGGTTTATACACCATGACTTACGGTAATTACAAGAAGGAAGTTGAAATAGTTGGAAAATTCACCGCAGAAATGCAAAAAACAAATATGGGCATAAAGTCATAATATTACAGAAATAAATTTATGAAGACTATTTAAGACGAAAGTTGAAATATTTTGAAAATGTAAAAAAAAAAAAAACTTCAAAAATGGGTGAAAAAAAGGGACAAAGACGACAGTTCATAAAAAGAGTATGCTTTTTACAAAATATCAAAGGGCATGCTTACATTTTTTCAGTTTGAGGTCCTTGCTGTAAAAATTTCGGATACCCTTACTTAGCAGAAGCAGATGCTTGTTATGGGCCAGCAAACACAAAACCACAAAGGGTAAAAAGCCTCACACACAATGGCCACAAGCCTGTTAGAAGGGACAGAATACCAACAAATATTGATCCAAAATCAGAGGACAATATCAACATCAAGCTAGCAGGAAGGTTTGAAGGGGAAGGACTGAGCCATGTGCCAAAAGTGGACATTTTTACGGGCGTATCAATTACTCGTTCTTTTTCGCTCATTTGCAGGTGATCCCGGAAGGTCAACTGCATGTATAGGGATTGATTTAGCAGGGCATGTAGCCCTCATAGAGCATCCCTTTGCTTGTTTCCTCCATTCGTAGCAAACTCAACAACTAAAAATGAACGCAACCGTAACGGGCGGTGATAATGTTGTAGTAATTTTACACTTTAATGATGGAGTTTTGATGGAGTTTTTATTTAAAGTCTTGTAGAATTGGATCCAATCAGACGGCATGCAGCCAAGAGCGCAATGAATGCTCTCATTATGTCCCACCAGTAGCAGTGATGTCACGGCATGGAGAAATGGACCCTTTTTTTTACATTTCCAAGCAGGTGGGAAGGTGGGAGGGTTTGGTGTAGTCAAAACATTGATGTACTTGACCAGTCGAGCAGGAGCGCTGGCTAGCATCAATACACCTCATTGTTAGCTTGAGTGCCACTTCAAAAGCGCTCTCAAGGGCATTTCCCAACATGGCAGCCCCCACAGCGACACCGTCCAATGCTACCTGACCATGTCGACTCCAATTGCTTGGGAAGACTCTCCTCATCTATTCCGGAATGTTCCTCGTGCTCAACTGTTGATGGACACTATAGGATGCTCAGCCTCACCACTGCCTTCTTGAGACACACAACAAGACCGTCCTTTGTGAAGGTCACAACAATCAACAAAGGAAAGGAGGCAAATATTCCAGAGGTCAGGATTGACTCTATTATGAGTGACATTTGCCATTTTAGTGGCTGACCATCGCTTGCCCATTAGGTCAAGGGTTTTGTTTTTCTACACTTGCATGACAATTCATAATGTTACACTGTTACTTAAAAACCCCCGCCTACACCGTACATTTAACAATAGTGTGAGCATGGAACCCGTTCAATTAAACAATTTACCTTAAATTTACAGCTAATTTATGGCTAAATTCTAATCTCTTGAAATGAAAAAACTAACTTAGATTTTTCCCATAATGCATTGCGCCTGACCAACGCATTCATTGGGGCACTGCAATCATAGACATAGATAGACGCCGCATCAAATGGGTTTGTACACTGCTGCGCTATGTCAACGGCGCCGCCCTATTGGATGTGTCAAGGCTGTGCTGTAAATGAATACAAGCACATGTACTTACTTTCATAAAGCGCCTTTCTACAAAGAAACTGAAGTTAATTCCTCTTGTTTATACATTCACACATGCACTAATATACTTGGGAACCAGTTAGGCATCAAAAACAATCACAATCACATTGTACGAAAACAAAACCAAAAACAATCACATTGTTTTTGGTGCCTAACTGTTTCCCAAGTATATTCGTGCGTGTGTGAATGTATAAACGAGGGGAATTAACTTAAATTTCCTTGTAGAAAGGCGCTTTATGAAAGTAAAGCTCCGTGCTCCTCTGATTCCTTCTGGTGGACAGAGGCAGCATTGCCGCACCATCCATCCATTTTTTATGCTGCTTGCCCTCCAATGAAATGTGTTGCTCAAACAAAATGAGAAATTATGAGAAACTTTTATTTTTTTATTTTAAACTTGTATTGGTACATGTTTGTATATATCTGAGGTATACATTTTGAGTGTTAAGTTGCCGTGCGATGATTTTAGTGTTTGTAAGATGACACCGTGAGTCAGACTGTTATATTGAGTAATGACCTCCCGCAATTTCTGATGGGATGACAAGCTCATCGTGACTTTTTTTCATGGCTCATGATTGACTCCTGTCAAATAAAGACTTGCCTGGTCCTCACTTGTGCTCGCCACAATATGCCATTTAATGACGTGGACATGTGCAGCTTATACACCGGTGCGGCTAATATACTGTATGTACAAATCAGTTTTTTCATCTACATTTCGTGGGTGCTGCTTATACACCGGAATTTACAGTATGTAATCATAATCAAATTAATTAAAAGCGATGGCATATAAAATGGAGTATTAATGATAATAATAAAATGAAATTAATAACAGTGCATTTATATAATGATTGATCTAATCAAGGTTGTATGATGCCTGGAACAAGTTAAATGAAATTACTATAAGTAATAACAATATTTATTAATTTATTTAGTAATACTATTTATTAATTTAGTATTACCAGTAATTTATGTATTTTAAAATATACTGTATAATAAAATTCTAATTATAAAAACAATCAAAACTAATTGAGTATTACTAATAACAATAACAATAATTATAATAACACTAATAACAATACCAATAGTAACACCAACAATAATAACAGTAACAATAGCAATGATAATAACAATATATAATAATAATCCATCCATCCTTTTTCTATGCAGCTTCTCCTCATTAGGGTCGCGGGGGTATGCTGGAGCCTATCCCAGCTGACTTCAGGCGACAGGCGTGGTACACCCTGGACTGGTCGCCAGCCAATCGCAGGGCAATAATAATAACAATAACAGCAATAATAATAATAACAATACAAATAATAATAATATTAATAATAACAATACTTGCTAAAAATAAATGTTGGCTGCATATTCACTACAGCTTTGAGGCTAGGAATGGTTAAATGAAGTTAGTAAAATAACATGATTAGTTTATTTATTGCACAATACAAGTTATGTATTAACACTATTATGTATCAGGAAGAAGATTGGAAAAAGTTTGAATCTCGGGCATCTCTGTGTGGAGTTTGCACACATTCCCACATCCCAAAAACATGCATGTCTATAGGTATGAATGTGAGTGTTTTTCTAATGTTTTTCTATATGTGCCCTGCGATTGGCTGGCGAACAGTCTAGGCTGTACCCGCCTCTTGCCCGAAGTCGGCTGGGATAGTCAGCATACCCCTGCGACCAAATGAGGAAAAGCGGCATAGAAAATGGATGGATGGAATATGTCATAAAAATATGAATGACAAAATAATGCTAAGAAATTCAGTATGAAGAACAATATTGTAATGATTCAAATTTCATTGTAAACTGAATTATCATATGCACATTTAATAAAGGCTTGAGACAGCTTGAGCCTTGAGCAGATGAAATTTCAATACCATATCAATAACATTATTATTAATAAAATATAGAATTGTTAAAACAAACTCCCATAAATATAAATAATGTTAAAAGAAATATCAGTTATGATTATTATAACAATTCATTATAAACACAATGATTTACAAAAATAGTTTGATTTCCGAAAATACAAAAAAAGGTTGACGAGCGTTTATGGTATGGATTGTGTCCAAGGGCCTAACTTTAGTTCTACTATTGGGAGGGTTAAAACTTTTGCATGTTTATTTATTCATTGAATCATTTTCTTTTTTTAACAAGGAGTCGGGGTAATTTGGCATGCCTGTGTTAGAAATACACTGTGTTATTTTTACTGTGATTAGGCTGTGCCTCCTTGGTCATTTCCTGCTCTTTGCTCACCTGTTCGGCAATCACCTTCTTGAACCTGATATCAAAAAAGCTTCACTAATGTTCAAATGGTAACAGCCTGATTAAAAATGACAAGTGACGTCAAAGCAGAATTTAAGGAAATACATTCAGGTATTTCCCAAAGCTTATCAAGATTCACCACATGAAGTCGCTCTACACTTCTCTCCCCTTCTCTGCCACTGTCACCCGCTGCAGCAGGACTGGTACATAATGTCACTTGAAGGAGCGTCTGTCATCACCATGGTTACCGCTACAACCGCAGCAGAAACTTTGCTGCATTTAAAATTTTGAAATTCTTGGTTAAATGCTTCTGTGTAAGCTATCACCTTATTTGATCAGTAAAATACCTTCACTACTGACAAGATATTTGATGACGAAAACAGAGATGTTACGATCACTCAACCGAGAAATGTAGTTAAACTAATAACGCCTGTGCAAAACTGACATTGGACCTACACACCATCACCTAACTTAACAATACGGGTATTTACCTCTTTTTGGTGAGGATTTTTTCTTTTTTTATTAGGTTTAGGTGTCGTCCAACAATGAAAAATTGTTGTCTGTCCGCCTTTTAGTGGTCTTTTCATTTTTCTGCGGTTCTGCTGTCTCCATCCATGCCAAACATACAGCAAATAGTGAACATTAGGTAGAGAAAGCGGGTTGGGCAATACCAAGTATTCAGCGGGGGGTGGGGTGATGATTAACATGCTACTGTTTTGCTGGCAAATGATATAAATAAAGAAAATCAACAAGATATTAATGCAAGATAATGCATATTTTTATTAAATCGCAATGATGTAGTTATATCTGGGGTGTTATATTGGCTGGATCAGATTTTTGCGGGGGTCATGACCCCCGTATTTCCCGTGCAAATTACATGCTTGATTGTGTCTGACCTGAGAGGTTTTAAATTAAAACTAGAATGATCCTTGACCAGAAACATCTACCCAGCAACTTCAGCCATCCTGCATCAGATACGCTAAAAAAGCCGAAGGGAACTAACGTGGTACAGAAGGCATCCTGGCATAGAACACAACAACACTAATGGGACTTTGGAGGTCAGGTGTGAAAGGTACCCACTCGAGGAACTCTGTGATGTACTTGCGGCTGCACTTGGACCAGGACCAGGGGTTGGTGTCGTAGTTGAGGGTGGGAGCCATGACGTGATACTGGTGCTTCATGCCGGCCTCCCGACATTTGGGGTTGTCGTCGTGAGGCATGTTGAACCTGGCGCACAAAGAAACAAACGGGGTTGAAAGGCGGACGTACGGAACACACACAACGTGGTTATGGGCTGCTTAATGGCGCAGTCGCGGCCCCACAAGAATAAGCGTCACAAAACGTATGCTCAGCCAATTTTAATGCCAAGGTGGTGTGGACACACACGTCGTGACACATATGTACACTAGCAGGCAAAAGTTTGGAGACACTTTCTCATACAATAACATGGTCAAGTGTCTCCAAACCTTTCACTGGCAGTGTGTATGTACAGTATATACTGTGCAGTATGTACTGTATATGTAGGTGTACTGTAGATCAGAGGTGGCCAAATGTTTTCCAGTGAGGGCCACATAGTGAAAAATGAAAGGATGCAACTTTGCCACTTTGATATCTTGTAAAGCAATATGCTAAAAAGTTTTATATATTAAAAAAAAACCCCTGCATCTCGGCTTTGTCATATAGGTGAAAAAGCCTATTATTACTAGCAAATTTACTCTTTTGGTCCAAATTTCAACTTTGTAAAATGTATTTTCGTAATATTACGACTTATTCCCATAACACTGACACTTTATTCCCATATTATAAGTTTAATTGAAAAAAATGCAACTTCATTTTGTTTTGTTTGTTTCTCATATTACAAGTTTTACAAAATAACATTTTTCTTTAATATTTCTACAAAAATTTACAAAAACGTTTTGTTTGATTTTTTTTATACTAAAATTACATTATTTTTAATTTTTCAAGTTTATTCTTGTGGAATCACAACTTTTTTTCTCATTAAAACTTAGATAGAACCTTTTTCTCTTAATATTTTGACGTTATTCTCATAAAATTACAGCTGTTTTCTTTTTCCAACTACATTTCAACTTTCTTGTACATATTTTTCTTGTAATTATGACTTTATTCCAACAATATTTTTAGTTAATTCTCTTACATGCTAACTTTTTCTCCACCATAATTTTCTTTGTTGTAAACTTTGTTGTTTTCCAGCAGGGGTGCAATGAGGAATGTACAATAGGGCATAACAACATCTTCCAGTTGGGTCCTTAGGCAAGACCCTTGGTGCTACCGCCTAACTACCTCATGATGAGTGATACTGAACAGAGAGACGTCGCCCGGTTCAACAAGGTCTGCGTCAGGTGCTGAGGAACCAGGGCATTGTGACGAGAAATGGGCTACTGGAACACGAAACAGACGGCAAAGGAAACGAGATGCGAACAAGGCACTGTTGGAATGCTACTACTCTCGTATCCCTAATGAGAGAGGCTACATGAAGAGAATGTGGGACATATGCATGCTTCGATACCCACAGTCTACATTGACACCAAAACAGCTAGTGGCTCAATGTTCCAACATACGCAAACGGCAACTGCTATCACAGCTAGAGATTGAGGACGTACAACACGTTAATGCTACGGCAAGGGGGAGCCAGGATGATAAGTCAGAAGGAGGAGTTAAAGCCCCTCCAGAGATTGGGTACCAAGCCCCAGTGACAGACGAGCTGAATGAGAGAGTAACTGACCTGAGAGATAAGATCATGGCTAAGATAAGTGAGTGAAGTGAGTGAAGTACCACCAGAAAGTCTTTTCACTGATGTGAATGCAGCAATAAGAACAATCCCTACTGCGACAATCACTGAAACCAATGAGCTGATATACAGTACAGCAACAGTGATCCTGGAAATGCTGTGCAAGCATAGCGATAACATGAAGGTCAAGAAGGAGCCACCATGGCGGAGAAGGTTGGAAGCCAAAATCAAAGCAACACAAATGGAAGTAAGCCAATTGTCAGAACTCCAGAAAGGTGCAACCACAAGGCTCTGGAAACTGCCAAACAAAGACTCCAAGCCTTGGCTGTAGACTGAGGAGATACACAAGAGAACTAGAGGCCAGGAAAATAAACAGGCTGTTCTCCACTAACCCAGCTCAAGTGTGCTCCCAGTGGCAGGGTAATACCACAAGAACTAACCCGCCAAGGCTGGAGACTGAACAATACTGGAAAGGCATATGGGAGAGGGAAGCATCACATAACAGTGAAGAACAGTGGTTAAAAGATCTAAGAGCAGACCACAGCACCCTCCCTGACCGAGGTCCAGTAACCATCACAGTGGCAGACATCCAACAAAGAATCTCATGCATTAAGAACTGGACAGCACCTGGCCCAGACATGATTCACACCTACTGGTTAAAGAAGCTTACTTCACTCCATGAGCGCCTAGCAGCAGAAATGAACCATCTGCTGAGGGATGCGACCCACCCGGAATGGCTGACCAAGGGACGAACAGTCCTGATTCTGAAAGACCCCCAGAAGGGACCAGTCACACTAACTATCGGCCGATAACCTGTCTCTCCACAACTTGGAAGCTCCTGTCAGGCATCATAGCAGCTAAGATAAGTGGGCACGTGGATCAATACATGACAGAAACACAGAAAGGCATTGGTAAAAACACCAGAGGAGCCAAACACCAACTACTGGTTGACAGAACTGTCGCCCAAGACTGCAAAACCAGACAGACAAACCTGTGCACTGCCTGGATTGATGACCAGAACGCCTATGACTCAATACCGCACAAATGGATCCTGGAATGTCTGAAGCTGTACAAGGTCAACTCTAAGAGCCTTTGTTGCAAACTCAATGAGGCTGTAGCAGGCCACCCTTGAGGCCAACTTCGAGCCAATTGCGCAAGTCTCCATCAAATGTGGCATATACCAAGGAGATGCTCTGTCCCTGCTGCTGTTCTGCATAAGCCTGAACCTCCTCAGCCAATTAATCAACAAGACTGGCTATGGATACCAACTTAAGAACGGGTCCACCGTCAGTCACCTCCTCTACATGGATGACATCAAGCTGTACGATGAGAGCGAGCGAGACATTGACTCACTGATCCACAAAGCCAGGATCTACAGCGGGGACATCGGAATGTCATTCGGACTGGAGAAATGTGGCCGAATGGTAACAAAGAGAGGAAAGATAGTCCATACAGAGGGTGTTGCACTCCCATAGGGCAGAATAGTAGATGTTGAGGAGAGCTACAAGTACCTTGGAATACCACAAGCAAATGGTAACCATGAAAAGGCCACAAGGAAAGCTGCAACGGTCAAGTATCTGCAACATGTAAGTCCTGACAAGTCAGTTCAATGGGAAGAACAAGATCCCTGCCATGCCCTGCCAGTGATCAGATACTCTGCTGGGATAATAAGCTGGCCAAAGGAGGAAGTTCAGACCACAGATGTTAAAACACGGAAGCTACTCACCATGCACGGAGGATTCCACCACAAATCTAGTATCCAGAGGCTATACGCTAAGCGCAGGGAGAGGGGGATTAATGAGCATCAGGACCACTATCCAAGACAAAACATCCAAGCTCCACGAATACATCAGGAAGATGGCCCCAAGAGATGAAGCACTTAGTGAATGTCTCAGGCAGTGGAAACTGGAAAAGAAGGAGTTGGAGGAACCATCATGGGAGGAAAAACTCCTGCATGGGATGTACCACCGACAGATAGCTGAAGTGGCAGATATGAACAAGTCATACCAATGGTTAGAGAGGGCTGGACTGAAGGACAGCACAGAGGCCCTAATCATGGCAGCACAGGAGCAGGCCTTGAGCAAAAGAGCAATAGAGGCCCAGATCTACCACACCAGGCAGGATCCCAGGTGCAGGCTGTGCAAAGAGGCCCCTGAAACAGTCCAGCACCTAATAGCAGGGTGTAAGATACTGGCAGGAAAAGAATACATGGAATGTCATAACCAAGTAGCCGGTATAGTGTACAGAAACATCTGTGCAGAATACGGACTGGAGACCCCTAGATCTCAATGGGAAACACCTCCCAAGGTGGTGGAAAATGAGAGGGCTAAGTCCTGTGGGACTTCCGAATACAGACTGATAAGATGGTTGTGGCCAACCAACCGGACATCAAGATCATGGATAAGCAGCAGAGGGCAGCCATTGTGATCGATGTAGCCATGCCCAATGACGGCAATATCAGGAAAAAGGAACACGAGAAACTAGAGAAATACCTAGGGCTCAAGGAAGAGCTGGAGAGAGCCTGGAAAGTGAACGCAACAGTGGTGCCCGTGGTCAGAGGAGCACTGGGGGCCGTGTCCCCCACACTGGAGAAATGGCTCTAGCAGATCGTTGCACAGGTCAGCTGTTGGTTCCTGCTTCGACCTTCCGGCCTGTCACACCTCCTCCGGTGCCAATGCGGGCAGCTGCAGGGTCGTCAGCTGGAGGCCGCCGTTCACAGATGTTTCGCCCCCTATACCAGTACATCTCCCAGCGGGGGGGCAGTGGCGTATGGGGACGTCTCCCCGCCACTCCCTGCAGCTGCCCTCAAGGAGGTGTTAGCCCCCATCCTTTTTCCTTCCTCCGAAGCCACAGCCAGTAGCTCGCCTTCTCAGCCTCCTCTACCAGCTCCTTCAACGCTTTCCACAGGCTTGTCCCTGTCATCCCAGCGCTGCGGAGCAGTTGGACTGCCATCTTGCCAAAAAAGCCCCTGCTTCCGACCTCCACGGGGTGTACCCTGGCTCTCCAGCCAGCCTCTCGGCACTCCGCCGCCAGCTCGGAGTATTTGAGGTGTTGAGCGTTGATAGAGCGGCGCTCTGCGCATCCGGGCTGGTGGCATCCTCATGATGTGCTGGAAGGCCCGTGGATCCTCATTCTTCAGCTCCACCATCAGCTGACCCACACAACTCTGTCTCTCCTTCTTCTCTCTCTTCTCCTTCTGTCAACAGCTTGTTGCAATCTGAGGAGGTTCTGATTCTGCTGCTGGACTAGTGCACCAATCATAGCAAGTCTCTCAGCATCCATGGTAGTACAGTTTTACTGTAACTTTGAGCAACTTCGAAATAACTGAGGTCTGTACTCAACGGCTATTCCAAATGGGCTCCTGGTCCATTTCTCCCCGTATTTATAGCCAAATTCTGGTCCCCCTCCGACATCTCCATACCAACGCCAAACCAAAGTTCATCACCACAATGGATCGCTGCTTCAACGCCTGACACCGTTCCAGCAATCCCGTGTCCGCTCGTAAAACACTTAAAACCGCTCCACCAAAGTTTGTGCAACGTTTAATCACCGCACGGGCAAAGCTGCAGTGGTCCAGCGTTCAAGATTTCTGCGTTGGCCTAGCGGACCCAAGCGTCCACGAACTTGCGTCTAGCAGCGCCAAACTTTGACTGGGCGTTGTTGGAGCGGTGATGAAATTTGCCGTGGAGGAAAATTGCCCGCTCCTCACCGCTCGCAATATTTTGTGCAGTTCAAAACTTTCGGAGCGGTAGGAGGGACCATCAGCAGTGGCCGAGCATATACGGCGTTGCCTTAACGGGAGCCAACTTCTGTTAAACGGTGGTGAACGGTTACGAGCGGTGATGAATTTTTTTCACCGCTCCAGGAACGCTACAGCAAAGTTCGGGCGGTGTGACTGGGCTTTTAGATACTGTGCAGGACCCTCAAGCTCCCCGGCCTCTGGTAGAGGACCCGAGCTTGAGATGAACAGCCACCACCCAACCAGGGAAGATGGGGGGTGGGTGAGAGAAGTGTTTTTTAGTAGTTATATCTACACACACACACACTTATATATATATATATATATATATATATATATATATATATATACACAGTATATATATATATATATATACACACAGTATATATATATATACACACACACACATATATATATGTGTATATATATATATATATATATATATATATATATATATATATACACATATATATATACACACACATATATATATATACACACACACACATATACTGTACATATATATATGTGTGTGTATATATACACACACATATTAATTCAAAGCCAGGTTGCTCCTCAGACTGTCCAGGAGCTCATTGATGCCCTGATCCAGATCTGGGAGGAGATCCCCCAGGACACCATCCGTAGTCTCATTAGGAGCATGCCCCAATGTTGTCAGGCATGCGTACAAGCACGTGGGGGCCACACAAACTACTGAGAATCATTTTGAGTTGCTACAATGACATTTTAGCAAAATGGACCAGTGTGCTGCATCATTTTTTCACTTTCATTTTTGGGGTGTCTTTGATTTCCCCCCTCTATAGGGTGATCATTTTCATTTCTGTCAAATTATGTGGCATCATTTGTTACTAATACATCACCCACTTATTATCAGGAAAGATATTCAAGATCATTTTTCCCCCAGTTTAGATCTGATGTGTTTTCAAAGTGTTCCTTTAATTTTTATGAGCAGTATATATATATATATATATATATATATATATATGATAAATAACAGCGTTGTGGGATAAATCTGTTTTTCCATATTAAATGTGTGTTGAAATAATAATTACTTGTCATTTGGCACAATAACGATGAAATCATACAGCATATAATCTTACATAATGACCACATTAGCGTTTCCTGCTGAGAGGCTAATGCTGACTAATCCAGCCTGAGCAAAAAGACCTAAAGGTGGGATTTTTGGCATAGAGACCTTTGACACATATTCCACTCACCTCCAACAAAAATATCAAATGAAGACACTTCCAACGAAAGGTAATTATCTTTCCTGCCTGCAAGTAAATATGACCTGATGTATTCAATGAAAGCATCTGCAAATGAAAGACTTCATCCTGCTCTCGTCTGCATTTGGCAAGCCCATAAAGCCCATCTTCTTGATGATGTGCAGAATCGGAACCATGCAGTCGCCAGGCGCGCCCTGGCGCCTGCGGATGAACGCACGCACGCACGTGGGCATTTACACACAGCTGTACGATGTCGGCAATGTTTACAGCAGGATGTGGGTCAAGGCTGGCTGGAGGGTCTCTCTGTCTCTCACTCAAACACATGCGCACACACACTTTTGAGCCTTTGCCACCAAATGAAAGTTCAGCAGACATAAATGATACTTCTGGCTGATTCAGACAAGATCATCTCCACCAGTTTGACTTAAACTGTGCTTCCAAACACAAAAATCCTTCATGAATGATTCTAATGATATCACGTGACCCACCCCCCATGATGATTTATTTACCTGAGGCAGATTTATAGCACAAATAAGCCTAGAGTCTTCAAGTCCTTGAGGAGATAAGAGGCTGTTACCGTAATGACGATATAAATCAGTGGCTGTGCTGCAGCCCCACCGGCGGTGCATCAACAGAGGAATCAATTCCAGCGACTCACATCCTGGCTGATAAGCAACACTTTGTAACACACTCAGCTGCAACCATGAAAAACAGACACGTATGCTGCTGGAATGATCAGAGAGAAGATGGAATGTTGGCAAGTGTATGGACTTCAAGGGTGAGTTCACACTTACGTTTGTATCGTTTCAAACAAACCCTGGTGTGAACCAAACTAGTGCCCTGATGGGTCTCATTCCGCTTGCAAGCCAACTCTGGAATGGTGCGGTTCACTAGAGCCAATGTCAAATGTGAAAGCTACACGGCCCAAAGGTAAACTTTTACAAGAATAAAGCGAAAACAAGTATAGTTGGAATCTTATTTTTAAAAAGTCATCATGTTACAAGAAAAAAAAGGCCAACTTAGTCTGGGAGCTGGCCAAAGTTTAATTAACATGGAAGGTGCAAAAGGTTTGAGGTGCTGGGGGTGTAGTACTACCCGGCCCTTACACAGAACTGCCATTCTTACGTTCTGCAGGTGGTGGGTGTGGTAGGTGGTGCCACCTGAAACCCCCCCAAATTTGGATTTAATTAACATGAGAGGTGCAAGTTCCATTTTTATGTCAAATGATTTCAGGCACCACACTAAATGCAAATCAGAAACATAAGAATGGGAATTCTGGTGGAAAGATCACTTAAGAACGACGCTAATTAGCACTAATTAAGGTTTTAATTAACATGAAAGGCGCATGTACAAACCCGACTCAGTAATGTAGAGGGCAGCTGTCTGATTTAGAATCACTAACATAAGAATGACTATTGTGGTGGTAAGATCACTCAAGAAGAGGTCAAAGGTCAGTAATTAAAACTGAAACTAATTAAAATGGCCGTATTTCTCGACCTGCATTACACAGCAAGTTGTAATTGGTGTCAGAATGAAGAGGGTATGAAGATGCACCACTGGGTTAGAAAAGGTTCCAAAATTGTTGTGTCTAACTAGGTCAAATTTGGGAAAATCAGATAAAAAATGTACCAAATTGACCCCCTGGCCTAATTAGCAACTTAATTAACATGAAAGGTGCACGTACGAAACCACTGGGGATTTGTACAGTGTGGATACCTCAATGTAAATTACAAATGTAAGAATGGAAAATGTGGTGGAAAGGTCACTTAAGAATAGGTCAAAGGTCATACCACACTCAATGACCCCTAATTAACATGTTAATTAACATGGAAGGTGCACACTTAAAATCATTGTCGAGTATCTTGCCCTGATCCAGAATTGCAAACATAAGAATGGAAATTGTGGTGGAAAGGTCACTTAAGAATAGTTCGTAGGGCAGAGTGTTCTCAATATGACCACTTAAAAAGGGCTGGACGAACATCATTTAAAATAAAATTGGCAACATTATTGTGAATGGTCTCCATTACTGTTAATAAAGGAGTAAAGAAATGTTAATAAAGGAGTATACATCTCCCTCACCCCATCCTAGTCATCATCCGATTCTCTTTCCTCATCTGATGAAGAAAGATCCTCCTCATTTGCTGCTTACCGGGGTGATCGGACTTTAGCGTCTGGTAAACACAGAGGTGGCGGCGTCTGTGTTTACGTAAACAAACGTTGGTGCAAAGACGTACAGACGATGGAAAAGCACTATTCGCAGGACATTGAGTTGCTTATGGTAAAATGCAGACCTTTTTATTTGCCTTGTGAGTTTAGCGCTGTGTATTTAACTGCTGTTTACATCCCACAACATCTCAGGCCGTGCACTTCGGGTTTGCTCATCAGAGCTAGCTGATGTGCTTGCTGACATATTTAACCTGTCGCTTGCACAAGCATCTGTACCGACCTGCTTTAAGTCACCACCATAGTGCCCGTACCCAAGAAGAGCAACGTGACCTGCTTGAATGACTATCGCCCTATAGCACTCACTCCTATTGTAATGAAGTGCTTTGAAAGAATAGTCATGACCCACATCAAAAAGAGCATCCCGGCAACTGTGGACTCTCTACAGTTTGCATACCGCCAGAACCGGTCCACTGATGATGCAGTCAACACTGCCATCCACACAGCCCTTTCTCACCTACAGGGCCAGGACACATACGTCAGAATGCTATTTATAGACTATAGCTCTGTTTTAATACAGTCAGCCCCCACAAACTCACAAATAAGCTCCTCACATTTGGCCTGTCTCCCTCCCTCTGTAACTGGGTGTTTAACTTTCTAACAGGCAGGCCCCAGTCAGTCAGAGTCCACAATCGCACATCCAGCTCAAGAATTGTGAGCACTGGGACCCCACAGGGGTGTGTGCTGAGTCCGCTCCTCTACACGCTCTTCACCTATGATTGCGTGGCCTCCCAGAACAACACCAGCATCATTAAATTTGCGGATGACACTACAGTCATCGGCCTGATCACTGGTGGTGTTGAAACATCATACAGAGGAGAGGTGGCGGACCTCATAGCTTGGTGTCGTGATAACAATCTCCTTCTCAACACAGATAAGACTAAAGAGATGATCATCGACCCAAGAACAAGGGAAAAGGAGCCGCATAGACCCCTGTTTATTGATGAGACTGAGGTGGAGAGGGTGAAAACCTTCAAGTTCCTTGGCACACACATCAGCGAGGACCTCACCTGGTCTCACAACACCCAACAAATTCTGAAGAAGTCCCAAAGGAGACTGTACTTCCTGAGAAGACTGAGGAAATTTGGCATGTCCACCACAATCCTGAGTTGCTTCTACAGATGCACTATGGAAAGTGTCCTTACCGCCTCCATCACTGTTTGGTACGGTAACTGTACAACACGTGATAGGAAGGCACTCCAGCGGGTGATCAAGACCTCACAGAACATTGTTGGGGCAGCCCTCCCCTCACTGCAAGACATTTATAAATCTAGAGTCCTACGAAGAACAAACAACCTCATCAAGGACAGCACACATCCACAACACTCCTACACATTATTCACACTCCTACCGTCAGGCAGACGCTACAGGAGTTTGAAGTCCAGGACCACAAGGCTGGCAAACTGCTTTTACCCACAGGCCATCAGGCTTCTCAACCAAGCACTCACACACGCCGCACGCAACACACTCATAGCACTTTATTTATTTATTTATTTGTATTATTTGTCTGTATTAATGTCTCTTCTGTTGTTGTTGCTTGATTTATTGGTACATGTGTTTGTTATGTTCTTATTCTTTTTCTTGTGTTTTCTTTCTTTTCTTGGGAGAATGAACAGAATAAGAATTTCATTGCATGGTATAACTGCCTGTTTTACTGTGCATATGACAATAAAACTCTGGAATCTTGAATCTTGAAAAGTCAGAATATTACAAGAATAAAAGGAATCATTTTAACATAATAATATTATAATATTCATAATATTACCAGAAAAGTCAATTCAAGTATAAAGTCAGAATACACTAAGTCCCCTACTAACGAACATCTGACGTGCAAACATTCGGAGATACGAACACAAGCCGACTAGTCTATATTTTCATGTTTCCGACTAGTCTATATTTTCATGTTTTTTGCCTTATAAGTCCATATTTATACTGCTACATGTTGACCAGCAGAGGGCACTGTGACACTGCTAATGGGACCAACAGATACAGGAAGATGAGGAAGAGGAGAGAGGAAGGCTAAGAGTTGTATGATACAACCCGGACAGAGCGTGTGATAAAATTTATGAAGAGTTAATAGGCCTGCTTAATTCTACACCACCCACAGAACACTACCTCTTTTAGAAGAGTCTAACGACGACGATTTGTCCTTTTTTCCAATATCTCCTCCTCCAACTCCTGCACAACGACGTATGCTCGACCACTCCTCTTCAAAGGTAAATAACATTTATCATTACGTATTATTATATCATTTTATTATTGTTTTTTTTCATTAATTATCCTCGTTTAATATTACTACTGCATCCAAACTCATATTTACATACATACACATATACTGTATATGTATACATGTACATGTAGTACCTACAGTCATGTGAAAAAATTAGGACACTCAATTAAATATTCAGTTCTTTATTAAGAAATGTTCACATATCAATGTCTGATCTTGTTTTTCTTTATCTCTGGAAAAGAAAGTGATTTAACTGCAGGTAAACAACAAAAATTAACATTGTTTTACTCATTAAACAAAATATATCAACAAAAATGCATATTGTAACTGAGGAAAAAGTTAGGACACCCTACCACCTAATAGCTAGTGTTACCCCCTTTGGCCAAAATAACTTCAGTGAGACACTTTTTGTAGCCATCTACCAGTCTTTGACATCGGTCTGAAGAAAGTTTGCCCCACTCCTCAACGCAGAATACGTTCAGCTGTGAGATGTTTGAGGGGGTTCTTGCATGTACAGCCCGTTTCAAGTCACCCCACAGCATCTCAGTGGGATTAAGATTTGGGGTTTGACTTGGCCACTCCAGGACTCTCCATTTCTTCCTTTTCAGCCAGTCCTTGGTGGATTTACTGGTATGTTTTGGGTCATTGTCATGTTGCAGGGTCCAGTTTTGCTTTAGCTTTAATTTTTTCACAGATGATCTCACATGTTCCTCAAGCACCCTTTGATACACGATAGAATTCATGGTGGATTCTATGATGGTGAGCTGGCCAGGTCCTGCGGCAGCAAAGCATCCCCAAACCATGACACTTCCACCTCCATGCTTCACAGTTGGTATGAGGTTCTTTTCCTGGAATGCTGTATTGGGTTTACGCCAAACATGTCCTCTGTTCTGGTGTCCAAATAATTCAATTTTAGATTCATCTGTCCAAAGAACTTTATTCAAGAAGTCCTGGTCTTTTTCTACATTCACTCTGGCAAACTTCAGTCTGGCCTTCATGTTCTTCTTGGAGAGCAAAGGTTTCCTCCTTGCACACCTCCCATGAAGGTTAAACTTGTGAAGTCTCTTTCTGATTGGAGAGGCAAGCACTTTCACGTCAACAGTAGCAAGAGCCTGCTGTAGGTCCCATGATGACATTTTAGGGTTTTTGGAGACTTCTTTTAGCATCTTGTGGTCTGCTCTCGGGGTGAACTTGCTTGGACGGCCGGACCTGGGCATGTTGGCAGTTGTTTTGAATGTCCTCCACATGTAGACTATTTTCCGGACAGTGGAATGGCTGATTTTATATTCTTTTGAGATCTTTTTAAATCCCTTACCAGACTCATAAGCTTCTACAATCTTCTTTCTGAAGGCCTCAGACAGCTCCTTTGATCTCACCATGGTGTTTTCTCTCACTTCAACAGTCAGGGGCACACCAAACTAAATGTGAGGTTTAAATAAGGAAAGCCTCCTTCAAAACACTGGGTAATGATGTTCTAATCATGTGCACCTGATGTGATACACCTGTGTGTGATTTTATCCATTTTAAGTGGGATTGAATGTAATTGAATCTAATTTATTCCTCAACAGAAATTGCATTTATTTAAAATTACATTTTACAGGAAGTTATAAAAAATCTTTTTTTCAGTTTTATTTGTTTAGTTCTATTACCTGAATCTCTCAATTTTGTTAAAATTGATATTAAATATCCATATGGCCAAATATGCCAGAATAAAGTCATAATATTACAAGAATAAAGTCATAGTATTACAAGAAAAAAAGTCATAATTTTGTAAGAATAATGTCATAATATGTCATCTTTTTCAGAATTTTTTTAAAACTATGACAAGAAATGTAGTATTACAACAAAAGTCACCATTTTAAAAGAATAAAGTCATAATACATATATATATAATACGTACATAGTACGTAATATTAGAACAAGGGTCATAATATCACAAGGACAAAAGTCATAATTTCATAACAAAAAAGGCAAAAAAAACATAGGACTAAAGACTTCATACTACAAAAATATAGAATAACAATTTTTCAATAAACAAAAGTTGTTTCACAAGAAAAATGTTTTCATGAAAACATGAAATAATCAGAAGACCGTTTCAGAAATGACAATACAAGTATGAGAGAATGTGTTGCTCTGCTCTGCCCTCTCACCTTGCGTGTGACACACGGCGCTCTTAAAATGGAACCACAGGAATACGTGTAGAAATACAAAGAGAATCAATAAATATACAAATGTAGTCATATTCTTTTTCCATTTTGTCATTGTTTTTTCTGTATTGTCTTTGTTTTTTCCTGTTTTGAATTTGTCTTTTCCACTTGCGTTTTGTCATTGCATTTAGTCATGACAAAGACAAAAGAATGATTTCTGTATCGTCTTTGTTTTTCCATTTTGGCATCGGCATCACATTCGGGGAAATTTAAATATGGTGGACGTGGACGAATTGAGAAGAGGTGTTCAACGAGAATTATGAGCAGTTGCTCGGTTGGTGGAAGATGTCATGGAAAGTTTTTATAAAAAAGTCTTTAAAGGCTATATCTGCGTTGATGAATGCAGATATGGATGAAGCTGTGTGGCGCAATCTTGAGGAGGTAAATGCTTTATCTTATCTTTAAATTTCCCATGTTTAAGTTGGATAAACGTGTATTTGCGTCTACTTTGTGTCCGTGACATTATTTCCGGGCTCCCGGCTTTCCATAACTGCATAGCCACTGCAAGCAGAAATCATAATCACGTATGAAGTAGTCATCATCCTGGCAGAATGATTCTTTCGCATTTGCATGGTATTGCATTTGCCATTACTAGATGACAAAACGCAAATGGAAAAGACAAAGACAAAACAGGAAAAGCAACGCCAAAATGGAAAAACAAAGACAATACAGAAATCATTCTTTTGTTATTGTCATGACTAAATGCAATGACAAAACACACGTGGAAAAGACACATACAAAACAGGAAAAATAACGGCAAATTGGAAAAACAAAGACAATACAGAAAAAACAATGACAAAATGGTAAAAGAATATGACTACATTTGTATATTTTTTTACTTACTGATTCTCTTTGTATTTCCACACGTATTCCCTTTTCCTTTTGGCACTCCTGTGATTCCATATCTCAAAGCATATTTTAGAAAAAAAAAATAAGACAAATATCTCTGAACCAGTCATACACTAAGTAAAGAAAAATATGCTTTGTTTAAGTAAATAAACATAATATACAGTACTACAAGTTATACTATATGCATGACTACACCATATAGACAAAAGTATTTGGACGTCTGGCCATCACAGCAGGAAGTGACAACGGACGACCATTTGCAGTTGAAAGAGCTTGTTCTGCAGCGTGTCCGTGGTCATTTGCTCTATTTGTGAGGTTTGTTGTTCCTCCACACCAAACTCAACCAAGCTTTTTTGAGTCTTCCTTTGCACAAAAAAGGATGTTGCCACACGATTCTTAAAATTGTTTTGCCAATGGAACGAGTCCAAACCCTGATTAAATGGACAGTAGACAACCACAGTGTATCCCACGGGGCCTCTTTCAATATGAAAGTACAAGAAAACACAATCAAGTGAAATCAATCCTTCAACGACCATCCAATCCTAAAATCATAAATCCATCGCATCGCATTCCAATACATTGATAAAGAGGTGTGCCATCGGTCTATATTTTCTATTTACGAACCAAGACACTTGACCTCAACCCCTGATGAATATACAATGTCAGCAACCCCCACCCCATCCATTAGTCTAAATGCTTCTTTAATCCGCCACACTGTGGACTGGCTCCCACTACCTGCCTAAACACTAACGCCCGTGAATGCGGCCATTAAACACTGAACACGGCCAGCGGCCTGAGCCAACTGGCCTGGCAGCTGCAGCAACGCTGGCGTAAAAAGGCTGGCAGGGAAACAAGACTCTTAACGTTTGCACTGTGTTTTCCTTGAAAGTTTAGGTTGAACTGCACATTTCTCCACTCCTTGACCTCAGTCTGTTGTCTTTTACCATGTAATTAATTAGCAAGTATACTCAAGTATACTACCTCATACATACATGATGCAAAAGGGACATTTTCATGTTCATATGCATTCATTTTCTTTCGGTAACATGACTTTATTCCCATAATATTTTATCTTATTCCCCAACCTAATATTTCATAAACAACAACTTTGTTTTATTTCTTTCTCATAATATTACAACTATAATCAACAATAATCCTAAATGTATTGTTTTCTTTCTTTAATATTTCAACTCTATGCAACTAAAATGACATTTTTTTCATAATATTACAAGTTTTGTGACTTTTTTTTCTCATTACAATCCAACTTCGTTCTCGTAATATTTTGACCTTATTGTTGTAAATTTACAGATGCTTTTTCCATTTTTGCTATTGTTGTAGGTTTTTACTTTCTTCTTGTAAATGTTGTTCTTGGAATTATGACTTTATTCGTATAACATTTTCACTTTAGTCTTTATTATTCACTTTTTCCACAACCTAATTTTCCGTTATTTGTTTGTTTCTCAAAATCTAACAACTTAAACAAAACTAAAGTCTTTTTTTCTTAAATATTCAACTTTATGCAACTTAACTCATTCACTACTAGACATTTTTCAAAAGACATCCCCTCCAGCACAAGTACCACTGTAGGGGATTTTGACTGATCTCTCAAGGCACTTAGAATATTGTGTTCTATGGCGATATAACATCGAACCCACCAAACGAAAGATTAGACTCTCGTCTTTCAACAAGTTTTTTTCTACCCTTTTCCATTGTTTAGTAATCAGCAGTAGAACATAGGTAAATTTAAGCAAAATATCAGTTCTCAACAAAAAAAAAGGGGAGAAAACCATCTTTTTGTGAAAAGATACATTTCAAGCATAACTTTCACTTTCACACAAATTTAGTCTTATACTGTATATTTAGCCAAAATAGCTAAACAACTATGCCACAACATAAAAAATGGTTGTTTTACATCAAAATAACAATTTATTTATAAATATAACACCATGAACTCTTTACAATTTTCATATTTGGAACTGAACTGTGTGTGCACGCGTGTGCACGCATGCATTAAAAATCCCCCTC
This sequence comes from Dunckerocampus dactyliophorus, assembly GCF_027744805.1. Classification (NCBI taxonomy): domain Eukaryota; kingdom Metazoa; phylum Chordata; class Actinopteri; order Syngnathiformes; family Syngnathidae; genus Dunckerocampus; species Dunckerocampus dactyliophorus. The sequence continues at coordinate 29,351,758 of NC_072823.1, read as the reverse complement.
AGCGCATAACCTTCTGCACGCTCCATGCTTTTCCACTTGCTGCGGAGTGCGTTAATACATGGGAAAGATGCATTTCGAGCTCTTATCAAATGCACTTATGCCACCTTGTGGCCGTTTTTACGGCTTAAAACTGCACTAAACATGATCTCTTCTATTGTGTGCTGGCGTCATCACCTCTTTTAGCCTTTCATGCAAGAAAACATAAAAGACGTATAAATACATCTTTGCGATCTGGCATTCGGGATGAAAAAAACGTAAATACGTCTTTGGTAGCAAATGAGTTCAAATATAATATTTTTCTTCATAATACTCATCAACATTATTCTCGTAAAGTTACAACTTTTTTTCGTTAGATTGTGACTTTTTCGCTTAATATGTTGATGATAACCTTGTAAAATGACTGCTGATGTTTCCATTTTTGCTAGGTTTTTTTTTTTTTGCATTCTTGTTTAAAAAAAAAAAAAAGTGACAGCTGCAGGCTATAAATGTGCCCCTGTGCCACAATTTGGACACCGCTGTCCTAAACAGTGGATCCTGGCACAATCCCAATTCAGCATTTTGGCTTCTTAAATTTAGAAGAAATAAATTAACTGGTTAGCTAACTGGTTATTGCTAGTTCGCAGCTTGCTTGCTAGCGGCCGCCTCAAGTCCCTGCAGCATAAGAGTTGCAATGTTGTGTAAACAATGAATAAAAGTAGTATAAAGGTGACGTAGGGGTGTTATTTCATGAATAGAGGGCTCTAGTAATGTTAAAACCCGTATTTAGAAAGGCATAAACTGTTTTTCTATGCTCTAACTACGAAACTATTCCATTAACTAACATTGAATCCTATCTCACAAAAATTCATTTGTCACGGTCGGGTCTGGAACTAATTAACCATTATGAACGAGGGACGACTGTACAGGTAAAATATACAGCATACATGTATTACTGTTAAAAAAATAGCCCACTAGTTTTACATATTTATGTCTTCATGGTTCACTGGTGTTTTTCGTTAAGTGATGACATTTTGTAATTTATCTGTGGTCGCTTCTGTGGGATGCAAAACCGAAACGTGTATGTAAAACTTTCTACGACGCTCCCAGAGCTTCACTCATCCAAAACCTGTTTGCAGTTGGTTTTTTTCAGGCCGCACTTTGGACACCCTTGTTCAAAAAGTAATATGCGTCCTTAGAGCATGTTTATGAGCACTAAATGTGAGAAAAATAATGTCCCTCACTTGTTTGTTTCACTTTTGACAGATGTGGCGCTCAAATGCTGAAGTCTGAAGTGTTTTCATGACATCATGAAGGAAAAAGCTGCTTCCTCATGGACGTAATACTGCCTCTGACCCACCCCTGCCTAACCTTTTACCACTGGTAAAAAAAAAAAAAAAAAAAAAAAGCAGGCTTCACAACACATCTTAAAATGAATGTCTACAGATGTGTACTGTAAGTTTCATCATTTTGTTTTTATTCAGCGAATAGGCTAACCTAGCATGATGTTCAAACTCCTTAATGTTACGTTGTTGTATGTGATATAAGGCCATCTACCTAAACTGTTCGCCCCCTTCCTGATTTCTTATTTTTTGGCATGTTTGTCATCCTTAAATGTTTCAGATCATCAAACTAATTTAAATATTAGTCAATGACAACATAACTGAACACAAAAGGCAGTTTTTAAATAAAACTTTTTCTTATTAAGGGAGAATAAATATCCAAACCTACATGGCCCTGTGTGAAAAAGTGATTTTGCCAGAAAACTTGTTGATGATCCCCAAGACCTAAATACTATGTGGTCTGACGAGACAAAAGTTGAACTTTTTGGAAGGTGTGTGTCGCTTTACATCAGGCGTAAAAGTAACGCCGCATTTCGGAAAAAGAACATCATACCAACAGTAAAATATGGTGGTGTAGTGTGATGGTCTGGGGCTGTTTTGCTGTTTCCTCTAATGTGGCTGAATGACAACAATTCTGCAAAGATGAGTGGGCCAAAATTCCTCCACAGCGTGTAAGAGACTCATTGCAAGTTATCACAAACGCTTGATTGCAGTTGTTGCTGCTAAGGGGGCCCAACCACTTATTAGGTTTAGGGGGCAATCACTTTTTCACACAGGGTCATGAAGCTATGGATTTTTTTTCCTCCCTTAATAATAAAAAGTTTCATTTAAAAACTGCATTTTGAGTTTAATTTGTTTGATGATCTGAAACATTTAAATGCGACAAAAATGCCCCCCCCCAAAAAAGAAAGAAATCATGGAGCACACATTTTTTCACACCACTGTATTATGTTGGACAAGTGCAGAGTTACTGTGTCAAAAGTGGATCAAGTGCACAAATAAATAAAATGCTAAAGTGATAAAGTGCTAAATAGTCTGAGACAGGCGTGGACAAACACTACTCATTAACAGTAAAGCTACACATGCACACAGCAGGGCTTACAAAAAGCACTTTTAAACTGTCATCAAGGTCAGATTTTGGCACCTTCAATACACTATTGTGGCACCTCTGACGTGCATTTAAAATTGTTAATGCATACTGTACCATGCAACCTTTAAGACCCTCATCGGGTTAACTTGCTGAGCTGCTGGCACATAATTAAAAGTTCTTTTTAATATGTTTTGCAGCTGTGGCACTCTCGATAAGAGGGCTTTTGTTGGCAGCAGTCACTGTACACGTGTGTGTGTGTGTGTGTGTGTGTGTACTGTACAGGTATGTCTGTAACTTACACATGGCCCAGCTCGTGGGCGATGGTGAAGGAGGCGCTTATTCCGTTTTCTTCGCTGATAGAACAGCTGCGGTACTGGTCGCACATCGTCCCCAGCTCTGCAAGCCCTGTAGACACACACATACACACGGAGACTTAGCATAAGCATGTTTTGCTTATAGTTTTGTGCGTTAAGAGAGATGAGTGGCACAGTAGGCCGCCTCCCTCCTCCTGTTCTCTCTCTCTCTTCTGTCATAATAATATTATTATGATGTAAAAGTATTACTACTGCAGTGTTTAGGAGCTTGGAGCGGAAAGTTCATTGGGGAAAAAAGTCTTACCGAGTGTGTCACACTTGTCTTTAGCCCGGCAGATATCTTCCCTGAGGAACAACAATAGATATGAATCTATGCCGTTGGAGTTGCAGAGGAGGATGCGTGCAGGTGAACATACCTGGTGATGAGGAGGGCGGTGTCGTGGTGGGAGGGGTGGCTGTCATCCTGGACATTTTGCTTCTGCTGCCATGTGCAGAAGTTGTGCAGAGTGGTGGCAGCATTGAAACTCACTGCAGGACCTTGCTGTTATTCAAGGAAGAGAAGGATAGTCAAAGATCATCTATACAGCAGGAGTACCCGGCTCTTTTTCAGGACATACAGTACTTTAAAAAACATAGAAAGGGTCTTCTGTTTTTTAGAAATTATAGCAAAAACACTCAACAAAGATCCAATATGTGACAAGAGCATGCTGCTATTTTTAAGTAACTACAACAAAAATGCTGTCCAAAGATCCTCTACATCAGTGGTCCCCAACCCCCGGGCTGTGGGTCATTTGGCACCGGGATGCACAGAAAGAAAAAATACTTTCCATTATTACATTTTTTAAATGTTTTATTTTGAAAAATGGCCAGATTCTCGCTCTGCTGTTTTTAAGAACCTTCTGCAAAAACGCTAATCAAACATCCTCTATATAACAGGGGGACCCTGCTGTTGTTAGGGATCTACTGCAAAAACGCTAATAAAAGAGCCTTTATGTGACAGGACTGCTCTACTGTTTTTAGGAACCTTCTGCAAAAACGCTAATAAAAGAGCCTTTATGTGACAGGAGTGCTCTGCTGTTTTTAAGAACCTTCGGCAAAAACGCTAATCAAACATCCTCTATATAACAGGTGGACCCTGCTGTTGTTAAGAATCTACTGCAAAAATGCTAATCAAAGAGTCTCAATATGACAGGAGCGCTCTGCTGTTTTTCTTTTTAAGGATCCACTGTAACTACAGCAAAAATGCTGTCCAAAGATCCTCTATATGAAAGGAACACTTTTATGTTTTTGAAGACCGGCTGCAAACAAACAGTCAAAGATCCCCTATATGACAGGAGCACTGTGCTGTTTTTAAGGCTCTACTGCAAAACTGCTTATCAAAGATCCTGTATATGACAGGTACGCTGTGCTGTTTTTAATGGCCGACTGGAAAAAACACAAATCAAAGATCCTCTATATTACAGGAGCACTGTGCTGTTTTTAGGACATACTGCCAAAGACACAAGTCGAAAATCCTCAGTGTGACAGCAGCAATCTGCTGCTTTTTTAAGGCTCTGTTGCCAAAGTGCTCGTCAAAGATCCTCTATATGACATGAGAGCTGTTAAGGACATTTTGCAAAAACACCAGTCACTCCTAATGACAGGAGGTCTGTGCCGCTTTGTTACGGCTCCATTGCAAAAACAGTCAAAGATCCTCTATGTAACAGGAGCACTCTGTTTTTTTAATGGGGTCTATTGCAAAAGCGCTACTCAAAGATCCTCTAAATGACAGGCACGCAGTGCTACTTTTAAGGACTTACCACAAAAACACGACTCAAAGATTTTCTATATGACAGGAGAGCACTGCTGTTTTTAGGACGTACTGCAAAAATCCTAATCAAAGATCCTCTATATGACAGGAGCACCTGGAGGTTTTTAAAGACCTAATGCAAAAATGCTTATCAAAGATCCTTTTTATGACAGCAACACTGTTATGTTTTTAGGACATACTGCCAAAAACACAAGTCAAAGATCCTAAATGTGGTGGGAAGAAACCTGCTGCTTTTTTAAGGTTGTTTTGCATAAGCACTCCTCAAAGATCCTTTATATGACAAGAGACCTGTTTTAAAGGACCTTTTGTAAAAACGCCAGTCAAAGATGCTCCGAATAACAGGAGGGATATGCCATCTTTTTACAGATCCATTGCAAAAACGCTCATCAAACATCCTCTATGTGACAGGAGCACTATGTTTATTTATGGGATCCACTGCAAAAACTCTAATCAAAGATCCTCTATATCAGTGGTCCCCAACACCCGGGCTGCGGCCCGGTACGAAAAAAAAATTATTTCCATTATTTCATTTTTTTTTTTATGTTTTATTTTGAAAAGTGTCCGGATTCTCTCTGTTACATCCGTCTCACTTGATTCATGTCCATTGTGCGTGTGCTAACTTTATCTCTGCTGCTGCTGTATTTTTACCATTTTTCTTTCACCTCATATTTGGTGTCAAATGCTGATACTATGTGGGAATGCATAAAGGTAAGTTTTGATGACTTATTGAGTCATCAAAGGGAGCTCTGTGGGAACTCAAGCCGGTCCGTGGGTCAAAAAAGGTTGGGGACCACTGCTCTATATGACCGGAGCGACTGGCGGTTTGTCACGACTGACAGCAAAAGCTGTGTCGAAGAGAACATTGAAGTCAGTGATGGTCCTGATTAGGCCCGCGTGCCGCCCGTTGAAGAGCAGTTTGAAGAGATGGCAAAGTAGGTAGTGTGCATGTGCACCTGCGCCATCTATACCTGTTCATCATGGATGACGAGCAGCTTGACAATCATGATGTTGATGAGGTTTCCTACGCTGGGGTCGCGGTACACGGCCGCTACCTGTAACAAAGACCAGGCACAGACAAAAAGATGCAAACCTCCACAAACGTGCGCGTGGAAGGTGAAAATATGACACGTTACACACTAAGTCCCCTCACGTTTCATAAACACCCTCTTAAAGAAGCGGCCACGCTTTTAAAGCGCCGCAGTCCTCCCTTCTGTGAGGACGGACAAACATTCCCTCCGTCTCCTCGTGCACCCCCGTCACAGTCGGCCAGTGGCTTCCTGAGGCCGTGTGCAGCCTCCTGACAGGAACTCATTAGTCCACTATAAACATTTAGCTGTCTCAGCCCTGGGGGGGGGACATAAACACGGCTCAGGCCTGCCTCTGCTTGCTCTTGGTCCAACTAGACCACGACCACCTTCGTGTGACCCCACATAGACCCTGAAGGTCATTAGAAGATGCCTGGACTATGAAATGATGAGATCCAGTGTCAAGCTTTGACTGTCGCAAAAGCTTTATAAACAACACAGGCAATGTTTGAAGTAACATGATGCGGAACACAAAGATGGCTTGGCCTTAATAAAAAAAACAAAAAAAACATCATGAGGTTGCCTACAGCCACAGTTACCATTGTTACCATTGTTTTTTGATCCGGCGCTAATTACAGACTCTGGTTGTTCCCTTTTTTTAGACGACTCACTTCACAAACTGTAATGACAGCCATTGTTAAAATAGTCACTCTATGTTGAGCACTGCAAACTCCACCTAAACAACTTGGAAAGTACTACTACATGTGAAGGTGGCCTCAAAATGGCCAGAAACGTCATTATCGCACCAGTTCCCACGGTCCAAACGTACATACAGTAGTTCCGTGCAGTGGAAAACGGTCTATTGTTAACGGTGGAAAAGTGTAAAAAGAAGTTAACCAACATCGACTTCATCGCTCTACATCAGATGTGTCAACCCTGAAGGCACCCATCCCGCCCAGGCTCTATAAAAAAAAAAAACAAAAGGAGGTGATATTTTTATACTTTTTGCATTAATTATTGTTATTTTTATTGATTTAATTTGTAATTATGTAATAATTTTAATGAATAAATTAATTAAGATCAACATTTCAGCTTTCTTAACTGTATCAGAGTGTAAAAAAAAAAAATCTAACCTTAACTTTAATTTTTTCCATCCATCCATCCATCTTCTATGCCACTTATCCTCATTAGGGTCGCGGATACGCTGGAGCCTATCCCAGCTGACTTTGGGCGAGAGGCAGGGTACACCCTGGACTGGTGGCCAGCCAATGGCAGGGCACATATAGACAAACAACCATTCACACTCACATTCATACCTATGGGCAATTTAGAGTCTCCAGTTAACCTAACATGCATGTTTTTGGAATGTGGGAGGAAACCGGAGTACCTGGAGAAAAGCCACGCACGCACGGGGAGAACATGCAAACTCCACACAGAGATGCCCAAAGGAGACTCAAACCCAGGTCTGCTGACTGTGTGGCCAACAGGTTAGCTTCTTATTCAGTCAAATATTTTTTTTTAAATAACTACTATACATTATTTTATTTTTGTAATCTTTCTATATATTTTACTTTTTAATTTAAATTTTTCTTTTTTCCTTACATAATTTTCTCCTTATATTATACTTGTTGCTCTATTTGTCTCATTTTTGCTTTAACTTTTATTTCTATGTTTTTAAGAACGCAAAGATCCTATATATGACAAATGCGCTGTGCTGTTTTTAAGGGCCAACTGGAAAAGACACTAATCAAGGATCATCTACTGTATATAAAAGGAGCGCTGTGCTGTTTCAAGGACATACCTCCCAAAACACAAGACGATCGTCAATGTGAGAGGAGCGATGTGCTGCTTTTTTAAGGCTCTGTTGCAAAGGTCCTTGTCAAAGATCGTCTATATAACAAGAGAGCTGTTTTTAAGGACCTTTTCCAAAAACACCAGTCAAAGATGCACCTAATGACAGGAGGGCTATGCCGTTTTTCTACAAGTAGCCCCCAGGCTGGACTTTGGACACCCTTGCTTTTTTAGGGTTGAGCACGTGATGGGACATCAACTCTGTGAGCAAGCGCAGCTCTCGTCGACTATTTAACTTGTGAGCTTCCTTCGTAGCGAGTGAACGATGGTAATTAAAGGGAGAAGGGGAACTAATCGATGCGGTACAACAACCAGTGGATCCCAAATCGGAGAAGAAGGCCTTCACAGGCCAGGTCGTTCTTTGCTCACAACAGAGAAAAACAATAATTTTGAGAAACAGTATTTTACTTACTACTGACATGATTGTGAGGATGTAGTGCTCCAGGTTGCGTCCGTGGTGCTGGGCCATCTTGGCGTCGGCCGTCACCATCAGCTCCACGTAGCGCGGGTAGGAGAGGAAGCGCTTGCGTCTGCGTGGAGGTCTGGGCTGTGTTGCGTTGGAATGGCTCATGTCGCCACGGTCGTCGATGGCGGCTCTCAGCGAGTCCAGCTCCTCGCCCATGTTCCCTCGGGCCTCTGAGGAGACCAGCCGCTTGGAGGCGTCTGTGTGGAGATGAACAAACTTAACGTCTTCCAACATTTGAGATAAAAAATGTACACCGATTTGTCGTCTTTGTGTCTGCTTAACTTATTTTTAAGCAAGGCGAGCTGTGGGTCTTCATGGCAAAAACAAACAAACAAACAAAAAAAAAAGCACAGCAAATTTCAGTTAGCAAAACACTTGCAGCCAGCATCAGACAACAGCTCACTTTTCCGAATCATGATGACGTTTTAGCCACTTGCAGAACAGCCTTCACGTTGCACTCCCAACGGGAATATCAAGTTACTCCCTTGGCTTATACATCATCTTTAAATCATGCGCTGAAAGGCAATGCATCACATATGTTTAATGCCACAGCGTAACCGTCCAATTTAGAAGCTAGCAGGGAAACGCATTCAACGTCGTACGGCTGGCATTCTTTCAGCTCAAGTGCACGTGTCGACCCAGCTATGAACGATCCATTCCTTCACCAGCACACACGCTACAACAGGATGTCAGCTGTCCAAACGTTTTTCCAGCCAGGGTCACTAAGTGAAAAATTGAAGGATGCAACTTTTCCACTTTGACATTTTGTAAAGCAACACATGCACTGTAGATATGCTAAGGAGTTATGTATACTTCAAGAAAGATTTGTCTTATATGTGAAAAAGACGATTATTACATTCACTTCACTCTTTGCTCTTTTTTGTCCCATTTTTGCTGTTTTTTTAATTCTCCAAATATTACTTTTTGTCATATTATGATTTTATTAATATCATAACTTTTGTATGATATCAGAATATCAGAGCTTTTTCTGCAAGCTAATTTTCCAAAAAATACAACTTTGTTTTGTTTGTTTCTCATATTACGATTTTTTTTAAATGATGTCTTTTTAAAACAAATGTTTCAACTCTATGCTTCTAATATTTTTTCACGTGATATTTGGACTTTGTTCTCGTAAAATTACAGTTGTTTTTTTCCATTTCTGCTGTTGCTTTTTTTTATATTTTCCAACTATTTCAGCTATCTTATTGTAATTTTTTTTCTCTTGTAATAATGACTTTATTCCCATAAAAGGAATAAAGTGTATTTGGAATACAGGAAGTGAACAAATGTATTGCAATTTATGTAAAACGGATGGGGGGTAGGATTAAATAAGCTTTGCTTCTTCCTACTCCTTTCGGACAGGTGGACCTGTGAAATGTATGATGTGATGTATTCCAATGTAACTTGTATGCATGTTCAAATAAATTAAACCATTACCATTACCATAATATTTTGACTTTATTCTCGTAACACTATAACTTTTTTCTGAAACCTAATTTTCCAAAAATTACAATTTTATCCGTTATGTTTGTTTCTGACTTTTTTCTTTAAAATCTCAACTTTATGCTACTAAAATGGTATTTTTCCTAATAATATTAGTGCTATTCTCGTAAAATTGTCACTTTTTCACTTAATATTTCGACTTTATTCTTGTACAATGACTGCTAATGTTTCAATTTTTTTTATTAAATTATATTTTTAGAATGTGCAGCGAGTGAGTAACACAACAGCAGCCCGCCGGGCCGCACTTTGGACACCCCTGTGCTATACAGTGGATCCTCACATAGTCCCGATTGAGCCTTTGCAAATTTTTTAAATAAAATAAAAAATAAAATAAATGAATTTTTTTTTTTTTAATTAATGAAAGGAAAACATTTGCAATAATAATAACAAAATAAGCCATTTTTCCCCACAGAATTTTTTTATTTTCCACATAAAACACATCTCATTACCCTAACTCAGTAATAATTTTGAAATGCGTGATAATGTACGGCATATATGTACCACTGATTAAAAAAAGCCCACAATTTTTACATGTTTATGTCTTCATGGTTCACTGATAATGTTTTTCGTTAAGTCTTGAGATTTCGCACTTTGTTTGACAGTCCTGGAACGCACCATAGTTACTGCGTGATACAAAACTGAAACATCTGGAACTTTCTCCGACTCAGCCGCAGCTGAATAAATCCACCAAATAGAATGCAAACTCCCGTGTTCTTTAAACCTGCTCTATCCCATGAGACATGTAGACGTGGCTTGGAGGAACGCCTTCTCTCGCACGTTAGCGCTAGCCAGACGACCAGACTAAAGGCTACGCTGTGACTCTAATTCCATGTTCTCATTTATTCGTGGTGAGTAGCTATACATTTTATACTTTAAATGTGTTATTAGATGTGAGACATATTTAGAGGTGGTTGGTTGGTTGGTTTAATTTATTTCGAACACGCACATGTCCGAAAAGGAGTAGGAAGAAGCAGCGCTTATTTAATCCTACACCCTCTTCGTAGCACATCAATTGCTAATACATATGTGTACATACAAACACGTGCATACATATATATATACACCTACATCTGCACCTACACAAGTACGCACATATTTACATATACAGTATACAGGTACACAAATGCTAAAAAAAAAAAAAAAAAAAAAAAAAAAAGTTTAATTTTTTTTTTTTTTCCATTTTTTTCCTCCTTCTCCTTTCCTTTTCCCTTTCTATTTATCCTGTCCTTTCTCTCCTGCTGATATCCACATCGTCTTTAGTGTTGCACTGCTAGTGACGCTGGGTTTGTATACAAGAGTTCCTTTTATTAATTATGTCAAGGTTATTGCTATGGAATGTAGTCCTTCTCGTTGCATTGGTATGTCTTGTAGGGTGTTTCCTCCATTATGCTTATTATCATAGTAATATAATGTTTAATATGCCTCCAGATCACTGATGTCTTGGACAACAAGCACTCTTGCGACTCCTGGACTTCCTTTTAGTTTGATGTAGATTTTCCCGTTAGTGCTTCAAGTGTTTTGAATCTTTCCTTGCTTCCTCAGGTCTCGTGCTTTCTTGGCGATGTCGGAATTGCGTTTTGTGAGATGCTCATTCATGTAGGTGGGTTCTGGAGCTGAAAAAAATCACTTTTGCAAATGCTGATCCGAAAATGGAGGAGAACATCAACGTAAACGTCGCGGGAGGGCTCAAAGGGGGAGGGGCGAGCTGTGTGTCAATTACTCTTATTTTTGGCCATTCGCTGGTGGTCTTGGAAGATAACTACTGCACAAAGTGGGCTTCTACTCAGTATGCAAAAGGAGCCGCTGTATAGCCAATAGAGCCTACAAGCTCTCAACGGTATTTTGCTTAGCAGAACCAGATGCTTGTTATGGGCCAGCAAATCACCAGCAAACACAAAGCCACAGCGGGTAAAAGCCCCCCACAGAATGCCACAATCCTGTTAGGAGAGAAGGAAAACCAACTTGAATGCAGTTAAAAACAAAATAAAATTGATGCGTTTTGCCCAAAAATGCCATCATTGTAAATAAGATGAATTAGCCAACACACTAAATTGTAAAACACACAAGTGTAAAAAAAAAAAAACGCTAACCACTGTAGCCCTCTTTAAATCCAATGATGACCACACACAGAAAAACTGAAGAGTGCGGGGGCCACTTTATGTATTTTTTTTGTATTTTTCACGCAACACTAAAAACAATCCAGTTTATGTGATTTTGATATACTGTATGTACAGTAGTTAAACAAAGAACAGACCTCAGATATCTATTAGCAAATGACTTACCAAATAAAGAGGTGTACAGTAATATACAGTAATTAAGCCAATTGCTTCTCGCCAGTTATGTATAACATCACATTTAATCAAGTAAATCAACACAAAGACCCCAAAATAATCCAGAAAGTCGAAACCTGCAGTATGCTCACCCAAACAGACGTGTCAAATTGTTAACTCACTAGTTACATATTACATATATTAGAAGACTACTAAATGAAAATAAAGCAGTTTAATTAGTAACAGTGCCAACATAAGGACATGCCTCTTTGAGATCTACAGAAAGGCTGAAAATGATAAGACACAGGCTGATGTGAGGAGGTGTTTTTCAACGAATATATGAAGTCTTTATAAAAGGCTTATTCACAAAAAAATCCTGCCAATATCAATTACTCATATTTACTGGCCATTGAAAAGTTCCAACTGCAGCCACTGAGTATTTGCACATATTAAAAAGTGGGAAAAAAGTTGACTACAACCAAAATAAGAAATAATCAAAACATGCATGAAGTTACTAGACTTATTACGAGGGACTAAACTATGTAACAATGTAGCTGCTTTCAAAACATGCAATATGTCAAATGACAACTAAATACATCACTTGGAACATTTTAAAAATTATGTGAATGAAGACATTAACTTGTGAATGTATGAGCCCCTGGAAATGCTGCATGGACGTACGAAGTGAAGTGGGACGCCGTGTACATCTGCGTATATCTTTATTTCACTTTAAACACTATCTGTATCATAGTCTTACGTTACATAATGGTGACGTGGATTAACAGTTGCATCTATCTTTTTCTCAGAGATGCAACTTCCACGACGTCAAAACACTATAATACGCTCTCTAAAGCTTGCGTGGGAAAAAACTAGAACGTTCTCCGTGACAGCGTGGCACTAAAGTGTAGTGTTTCCAGTGTTCCCTTGCTCCATCGCGGTTCACCTTCTATGAATTTTTTTTGTGCTACTTTTTTTTTTTTTATGACAACGTATGAACGCTGTCACAGGCCGAGCCTGGCCCTTTAAGAAGAATTGCATTGTGGGAAGTTGAGTGTCTCGCTTTTCCCTCTCTTGTCTGTCTGCACCACCCATTGTTTTCTTCCTCCTGATTGGCTGTAGACCACTGCCGTCCTGCCATGTCTCTTGTGTCATCGCTAGCTTGCTTGCTGGCTTGTAAATTAATCTTCGGTTCTCTGCAGCAATATGTTTTAACAAGGATACAAAAACGCTACAGTACAGCGGAATGGCACCAGGATAAAAAGGAATGGCCACACGAGTGAAATATGCGTGAGTGACTTAATCATTTAGTGTGTTGACAATTAAGGGTGATCATTAATTCTCATATTTTGAGTGTTTAAACAAGAGAAATGTGAGAAAATGTTATTGCCTGTCTGAGAAAAGTGTATAAAGTGTACAGTATGGTGAGGGGTTTTACAGCCTTAAAACATATAATCATTGTAAAAAAAAATTAAGTTGGATACTTCGCGGATTTTACTTACCGCAGGCTACTTTGGGAACCTATCCCCCGCAATAAATGAGGGAGCACTGTATTGTTTTACAAAGTCAGTGATTAGCGTGGTGTAAACAAATGCAGTTTCTTCCATTTTTTTAAATATTTAAATTCACTGCTAAATTGTCCGGACTCTATTATGACAACATTACCTTTTATAAAAGAAATTAAGACAAAACTCCAAAACAATCCAGAATGTCAAAACCCATGGGATACTCACTCAAATAGACTTGTCATATTGTTAATGCAATCGCTCGTCACTAGTTATATATGACATCACATTTGATAAAAGAAAACAATACAAAGACTCCAAAACAATCCAGAAAGTCAAACCAGTGACATGCTCACTCAAATAGACTTGTCATATTGTTAATGCAATCACCCCTCATTAGTTATGGCAACATCACATTTCATAAGAGAAACCAATGCAAAGACTCCAAAACAATCCAGAAAGTCAAAACCCGCAGCCTGCTCACTCAAACAGACGTGTTGTATAGTTAACGCAATCGCTCCTCACCAATAATACAGACCCTTTCCAAAAAATTAGAATGTCATGGAAAAGTTGTTTAATTTCCATAATTCCATTCAAAAAGTTAAACTTTCATAGATTATAGATTCAGGGCCCACAATTTAAACGATTTAAAGTGTTTATTTGTTTATTTTTACGTAATTTGGGCTTCCAGCTCATTAAACCCACGAAAACAGGAATTCCAAAAATTAGAATACTGTGAAGAAATCACCATTTACTTCCCAGTTTTTGCAGGAAAAAAAAGAAAGAAATTAGGATCACATCAAATCAATCAAAATATGGTACTTTCAAAACGATATGTCAATCTTCAATACTTGGTTGGGAATCCCTTTGCCTTAATCACTGCCTCGATGCCACGTGGCATTGAAGCAATCAGCCTGTGGCATTGCCTGGGAGTTATGGAAGCCCAGATTTCCTTGATGCTTGCTGTCAGCTCTTCTTTGTTGTTGGGTCTGGTGCCCCTCATTTTCCTCTTGAGAACACCCCATAGATTCTCAATGGGGTTTAGGTCCGGTGAGTTGGCTGGCCAGTCAAGCACTGTGATGGCATGGGCATCAAACCAGGTTTTGGTGCTTCTGGCGGTATGGGCAGGGGCCAGGTCCTGCTGGAAGATGAAATCTGCATCTCCATACAGATCCTCAGCAGAAGGAATCATGAAGTCCTCTAAAACATTCTGGTAGACTGTTGCGGTGACCTTGGATTTAAGAAAGCAGAGTTTACCAACACCTGCACCGGACATTGCACCCCAAATCATGACGGACTGTGGATATTTCACACTGGACCTCAGGCAGCTTGGGTTCTGTTCCTCACCCGTCTTTCTCCAAACCCTTGGACCTTGATTCCCAAATGAAAGGCACACTTTACTTCCATCGGAAAAGAGGACCTTGGACCACTGGCCAACAGTCCAGTCCTTCTTCTCCTTGGCCCAGTGGAGACGCTTCCTACGTTGGCTCAGGTTCACAAGTGGCTTGACCCGAGGAACCCGACAGTTGTAGCCCATCTCCCGGATGCGTCTGAATGTGGTGGTTTTTGAAGCTGTGACTCCCGCCTCATTCCACTCTTTCTGGATCTCTGCCAGATTCTTGAATCTTCCCTGTTTGATAATCCGCTGAAGCCCACGGTCATCTCTTTTGCTGGTGCATCTTCTCCTGCCACATTTTGTCCTTCCTCTAGACTTTCCATTGATATGCTTGGACACAGCACTCTGTGAACAACCAGCCTCCTTAGCTATGAACTCATCCATGGTCTGTCATCTCCTCCTCAGGCAGTTTGTAAACATACGGAACATCTCTCAGAAAGTAACACGGGGGCAGTCCGAGGAGACTGTATTGTTCCTTGTGGAAAAGCGCTTTTAATCAGCGTGCCTTTTCAGTCACAGCTACACGGAAGTGGAACTCTCTCCCCCAGAACATTAAAGAACTGAGTTCATATGCTTTATTAAAAAAATATATATATAATGGTTCATAACACATCATACATGTAATCACTAGTACGAAAATTAATAGTACAGTATATGTTTTTTTCATGTTCTAGTGCATTTGCAGCAATGCTATTTAATGTACACTGTCCCTGTCAAATAAACCAATTTGAAAAAAAAAGTATAACAGAGAAAAGGGTCAGTATATACTGTAAGTATATATTACAGTAGGGTTGGGTGACATGGACCTTAGCATGTATCACGATATTTTTGGGATGTATCACGATATGACTATATACTGTATAAATTCCGCAGAGTCTCATATAATTCAATCGACTTGTCTCAAATTGTAAACACATTTATTGATTTATTGGTACCAAACTCTGCAATATAGCAAGTGCATTTAGTTCAATCAAACTAAGTGTTTTGTATTTTTGACTGGGTAAGTGTAGACGTGCTCGCTCACCCTATACATCCATTTTCGATGCCGCTTCTCCTCATTAGGGTCGCGGGGGCATGCTGGAGCCTATCCCAGCTGACTTCGGGCAACAGGCGGGGTAAACCCTGGACTGGTCGCCAGCCAATCCCAGGGAACATATAGTCAACAAACCATTCACTCTCACATTCATACCTATGGACAATTTAGAGTCGCCAATTAACCTAACATGGAACCAGAGTACCCGGAAAAAACGCATGGATGGGGAGAACATGCAAACTCCACACAGAAATGCCCAAGGCAGAATTGAACCCAGGTTTTCCCGATCTCCAGACTGTGACTTTGCGGCCAACATGCTAACCACTAGTCCACTGTCTCGCTGACCCTATGTCTTACCAATTTCTATGTCGCAACAATTTCTTCGTCTATAGTCTCCGGTTCTCCTCCACCTTCAGCCATGCTCATTTTCTCTCTTTTGTTGTCTCTGCTCTGCCTTTCGCTGCCACCGCTGGATCATGCCTAGGATCCTATGAAATTTGTTACATTTTTTTCCAAATCCCGTTGTAATTTTTTTTCATTTCGTTTTTTTTTTTACATTTTACACTTATTTGAACCAGCACAGCATGCTTTATGGGTTAGTGAATAAAATGTCTGTTCATTAAATGCAAAAATCCTTAGGTTTATTGATGCAATATATCAATTAATAATTTAGCCCAGTAATTCAGAAATGGATGTAGCCTGGCTAACTTTTCAAATGGGATGTCAGCCTCTGCACACATTGCTACAAAATCTTCAACAAGCTTCTCGTCTTTCTTTCCACTCAGAATCTGCACGTCGTCATCGGGCATTGTAAAACGCTCCTTACCTTAAAGTGGTAAAACACAGAAAAACTAAGCTAACCCCGCTAGTTTCCATTCATGCATCGTAAAAGGAGGTTCCGCCAACTTTGGCTGGTGTTTGTCACCATTTCAACATGTTTATTCATCAACGCTAGGTCATCAGCTCTGCTTTTTTCCATTTTCAATTATCGTTTATTCCGGTATAGTTATTTTCTTACCATTGGAAGAATTTATACCGGTATACCTGTACATAAAAATAATCGCCCAACCCTATATTATAGAATATAAGACTAGTGGCAGGCAATGCATTTCATACCTGGGCCTTCAGTGGGGGCATAAGCCCATCCAATTTATCTCTTAGTAACATGTCATATGAACCATCAATAATATGTGCATGGCTCAGATCAAGGGTACCCTTTGCTGTCTTCAACTTCACTTGAGTAGTATTTGAAATTGTTGTTCTAACAATGTGTACTATCCCTATCACTCTGACGTTTATAGAGTGAGGAAGCTTACCAAACCATAAATTAAGCCTGTTCATGTTTTTATTTTGCGCTAGCACGGCTATGTTGTAAAAAAGTGTCTATATTTGGACATTAAAATGTTACATGTAACGCATGTCTACCTTTGTTGTGAAATTAACAATATTTTCTCTGATAATTTTGTCATGATTTCTACTTTGAATTAAAGAATGATGTCTGAAATTGGTTTCTAATGTGTTTTATTCAAATATTCTCAGTGTAAAAAAAAAATAACTGTTGTGTAATCATTAGTGAAAAGTACATAACCTTAAAATTTTGAAGAACATAATTCCATGGAAAACAAACCTCATGATGATTACAATGGTAAATATTCATGGAATAATTACTCAACTCTGCAACTGAAGTGATTTTTTGTGTATAAAATAGTAAAATAAGATTATTTGAACAAAAGTCTAAAACACCTCAATTTCGTGTCCGGCCCGTTATGTACGTACACTTCGAGCTCACAGCGTAAATTGCGTATTGCTAGCAAATATTGAATTAGAAAATAAAAATTGCCTTCTTGGGCCAAACAAAACTTGTGTCCTTCCGCCGGTTATTCGCCAAATACGCGTTCAGCAGGGGAATGTTTCACCGTGTCCGCCATTTTGTGTTAGCGTAATGTACGTTCAGTCATGACCTCGGAGAAGCAGCATCATTCAATTCGACGAGCAATCGGTGGTTTAACAACCATTGTCAAGTCTAAGGTAAGATTTTTTTCATTTTTACATATATTGGAGAAGATCTTTATGCCCTTTGAAATGATTTTTTTCGTCGGGTGAGTTACAAATTTTGTGTTTCTCGAGCAGTGTAACTCGTTTTGACAGCCGTTGTTTTTACCTCTCGTAGGTCGCCGGTCATCTCCTGTGCACGAAGCGGCGAAAAAAACATGCAAAGTGGGCAAAATTATTCATCATTACTAGTCGGATTTTACTTACTTTTATCCGTCGTATTATATGTCGTTGACATTTATCCGAACCAAATAAATTCTAGCGTGTTCATTGATAAATTGCTCCGTATTTAACCCGGAAGTGATCGGCGTGTCCCTCGTGGGAGGTCAAAGATGGCCTTATAATTTTAGGTCTTTACCATGATTATTCAAGAACCACTCACTCAGTGCATTTTACTGAATCCTGGCTCATGTTGCCACAGTGCTGCAATGATTAGCTTATATTGTGGAGTTGATAGGTCAAAGTTGATGTCATTACAGTCTTAAGAACGGCTGATGGGATTTGTAGTCTTTTTACTGATACAACAAGGGCATGGGAAGGACTGAAGGTCAATTTTTTTTTGCCATATTTTCAGAGCTTTAACTCAAGATCTAGATTTGTCACTTGTTTTTATTTACTTTATGATACTCTCTCAAATATAAGTTACTTTTCTAACAAAAGTCCAATATATGCAGAGATAACAGCATAAAGTGGACACCGAGTTATGTACTTTACATTTAAGAAAGAGTGAACTTCGGAGGATTGCTACGGGAAATGGAAGATGCCTCGAGCTCTGGTATGTTGGGTGTGTGTTTTGCAATGTTTGAAGTTTGTGTTGATAGCATTACCAAGGTCTATCCACGAGTTTGAAATTTTACCCAAAATGTAACACTTGGGTACCCTTGATCTGAGCCATGCACATATACAAAAACGCAATACAAGAATGTGTAGCATTACAGAATTGGGGATGAATAGCACTATTACGAATGCAGGAAACCCAGTTATACCGTTATCTTCCAATACATAGTCTTGAAACTCATTTATTTGTTTCTATAATGCACACACAATGATGAACAACTCTGTGTCTGTCTCCTTTCTTCGTGTCGGAAAAGGATCGATTAAGTATTGCAGTGTTCATGTCACAAGGAGCACGGTGGACTAGTGGTTAGCATGTTGGCCAACACAGTAGCAGTCTGGAGATCGGGAAGACCTGGGTTTGATTCTCCGTTGGGCATTTCTGTGTGGAGTTTGCATGTTCTCCCCGTGCGTGCGTGGGTTTTCTCTTTTTTTTGGATGTGGGAGGAAATCGAAGTACCCCAGTTTCCTCCCACATTCAAAAACATGCAGGTTAGGTTAATTGGCGACTCTAAATTGTGAATGGTTGTTTGTCTACATGTATCCTGCGATTGGCTGGCGACCAGTCCAGGGTGTACCCCGCCTGTCGCCCGAAGTCAGCTGGGATAGGCTCCAGCATGTCCCTGTGACCCCAAAGAGGAGAAGCGGTATAGAAAATGGATGGATGGATGTCATGAGGCGTACCTGAGTGTGGCTTTCAGATATTAACCAATCAGAGAACGGTAAAAATGCTGACGTTACTGTACACATGCTAGCTAGCCCTGTGAGGTGAATCTGAAATCTGAATGGTTAAAGAACCAGCCCCACTGTTAATAGTGTTCTGACATGGGTCAGCAAGACTGATTCTGAAGGCCATAGGCAGATTAGATTGACGTGGCAACACATAGAAGCTGAAAACTGAATATCTAACATACACATACACGTACCGGAAGCAGTGCAGCCAAGAGACACGCTACTAAATGAAGATAATAAACTCTTGGGAATAAAATTCAATAACATAAATTTAATGGAAGAAATACTAGAATTTAAGTTGTAAATGTAGGTCAGCGCTTCTAATAGTGTTTAGACCAGCAGAGACGGCCTTGCTAGCCTTGACCGGCCGCCACTGTATAAGATACATATCGTAAGTATAAAGTAAGGTATAATGGAATGGGAGCTTTTGGAGAATGCAGGAATCTAAATGAGTGGCGGTCTTGGCATTGATTGTGAATGAAGCAGAGTCTCGGTGCAGGTCAGGGCAGTCACCCCTGTCTTGTCACGGTGTAAGTAGCAGTAAGTACCCAGCGAGAGGCGGATTTGACCCTAATGCGATTTTGGAGAGCTTGCGTTTGGCTAATCTGCGCTCATTCTGAGGCTATTACAACACTGACCATATTTTCACCTCCAGCTCTTCTTATTTTTATCTTTTACAAGTTTTTCTTGTATGTGCTTTGCTAATCCGCCTTTGATGTGCAGTGATGAGTCTGCTGAAGGGCTTTAGCAAAGGCTTTGGCCTTCACAGAGAGAAAGCGTTTTCCTTCCTGGAAAATACAAAGCTGTGCTCTGGCTGTGTGCGCGGGGCACAAGCGGGCTTGGCGCCGCCTCTGAAACAGTAAAAAGCTGGCATGGGGCTCGGCCTCACGGCAGCAAAGGCCTATGCACCATTGTGCCAGGGAGTCACGCTCTGCCTCGCGTGCCCGCTGGGGGCATCGCTTGAATAATCTCAGCGCGCTCAACAAGTTCTTTTTTTTTCTTCTTTTCACTGAGCTAACAGTTTGACACAATCTGTCTCTGTCCAACTGTCTGGAAAGAGTGACCGAGGACAAGACAAAGGGACACTTTGACACTGTGATCTTCTTGTTGAAAGTTGAGGAGGTTGCTGAGGTCGATGGACTCCAAACTATGCGTGGCTCATGACCGTTGAGAGCCATAAAATGCTCAATGAATGTCAGTTTATGTTGCACCAACATTCTCTATGCCTCTTTTGTTTCTCGTTACAAATCCCACTGCAAAATGTGCCGTGATGCCACTTTGAACCTCATTTGACATTAATACTCCAAATGTGTCACCATGTGTACACTAGCGTTACAGCTTTGGGGAGGCGGGTAAGAGTTAGGATTAGACAAAATAACTGACAATTTAGAAAACACAACAACAAAAATAATCCATAAAGTCAAAATCCATGGCACGCTTGCTCAAATAGACATGTCACCAGTTATATGTGATAATCATCAGATTTTCCAAAAGAAAGATATTAACAGATATCAAAGGAAAGTCAAAACCTAGTAAATAAAAACATGCCATATAATTAATGTGATTTATTTACAATTAAAGTGACCGCTCCTCCCCAATTATATCTGAGAACATCACATTTTATCAGGTTAATCAATACAAAGACATAATCCAGAAAGTCAAAAAGACACGTCGAACAGTTAATGCAATTGCTCCTCGTCTGTTATAGCTGATATCGCTAGATTTTACAATAGGAATCAATACAAAAGACTCCAAAAATAATCCAGAAAATCAAAACCCGTTGCACGCTAGTGGAGACATATATATAAGTGTGATCGCTCCTCACCAGTTGTCATCACATTTTCTATAAGAAATCAATTGGAAAAAAAAAAGTCAAACAGAGTTGTCATATAATTAACACACTTGCTCTTCGCCAGATATACAGTATATAATAACATCACATTCACACTACGTTCCTCGTCATGGAAATCCAACCAGAACTGCACTCGTGGGGGGGTAAGTCACTGTGAATGCACTACACTGCCGATGGGGATGTCATACAACTTCATGTAAAAAAATCTGAACTATTCTTTTAATTGTTTTTATAAGGTAAAAGTCACAATTTGTAAAGGAAATCAATAGAAAGACTCCAAAATTATCCAGTTGTCTTTGATACAACTTTTTGTGGACTTTGCACCCACGTTCCTTGGAACCAAAGCAAAAGTGTCAGTTTGAAATGAGCCAGTAAAGCCAACGAGTTCTCCACAACACAGAACAACAACAAGAGTCGGGCACAGCGTGCATCCTTTCATAAAGGCTGTCATTTGCTTGGCTCGGCAGCTCGGCAAGTAGCTCCAACTGACCCCGCTCTTCTGCTCCACTTGCAAAAACTTCATTCGTGCCCCAAAACAAGCTCAAGAAGCCAATAAACAAAATGATTAAATGGATTATGTGCTTTCCGCGGGGTGCAGGTCAGTCGTAACATCCTAGCTGTCTTCCCTAAATGATCTCACTGTGGTTTCCCATCCGGATCAAAGCCTTGCTCTTTGACTTTCCCTCGGTTATGAGTCAAAGTATCAATGCCGAGAGCCCGACAACGAGGAAACACACATTTCATTGTTGAACTAATTAACATTCTTTTACAATGGCCCGCTGAGAGTTGAAGCGCTGCGGTCCCAGGGTGCCAATTAAGTGGACAGTGTACCTTACCCTAAGCATAGGTACTACTGTAGCGCTTATAGATCTTCGGGTTACATGAGGAAGAAAACACTGTGACTCCTGCAGACAGAAGACAATTACGTGCAATTGTCGTGGTGAGACTGCCAATTGTTGCTGCTGAAAAAGTCTGTTAAAAAGGGGACCTTTGTCCCCCCCCCCCCCCCGAGGGCGAAGGGCTTTGTGTGCCCTTACAGTAGTACTAGTTTTAATATTCTGTCTGCTGAGCTTGGTGGTCTTTTGAGGAATGCGTTTGGAGCCAGAGACCTCCTCGGATCAGACCCAATACTTCTTGATGGATGTCGACACCAAAAGTTGGCCAGAGTCCCAGAGTAATGTCTTTCTTTCTGGTGTCATTTGCAATTTGGGACTCATTTGACGTTGAGATTTAAGAAACTCATTTCAGCTGAGTGCATGGGTAAGAAGTAGGGGTGTAACAGTACAGTATTCCTAATGTGATTTTTAATACGGTAAAGAGACGAACTGAGTTCTCACACTGAACACATTAAGCAAGGGACAGGAAGTACAATAAGCTGTACACAAATACAATGCCCTACAGTACACTTTTACGTGGGTAAAGTCTCCTGTTTGGGAACACTTAAAATACACAATACACAAAAGGACAAAGACAAGTGGATAAGATGGGAGCAGTGTCCCAACATTGTTCCTACAAACTGGAACTATTAACGCTAGATTTCAGCCAAGGAACTTTCATAAACTATACATTCGTCCCTCGTTCAATCGTTACTCCCTCACTATATTGTGTTTTTTTTTTCTTCAGAAGACTATATGTGATGTAGACCAGTGATGCTCAACCCCCGGGCCGTGGGTCATTTGGTACCGGGCCGCACAGAAAGAAAAAATAATTTCCATGATGTTTTATTTTGAAAAGTGTCCGGATTCTCTCTGTTACATTTGTCTCACTTGATTCATGTCCATTGTGCGTGTGCTAACTTTCTCTCTACTGCTGCTGTATTTTTAGCATTTTTCTTTCACCTCATATTTGGTGTCAAATGCTGATACTATGTGGGAATGCATAAAGGTAAGTTTTGATGACTTATTGAGTGCTAATGTGCACATTCGTCTCAAGTTAATTCATGCTAGCACACTGCATGCCCTCATGCCCCCATAATAGACCATAATAGACTATGGTCTATTATTAGTCAAAACATATTGAAATACAAGTGATATGTAGTATTCTCATCACTGCGCGGCAGTAATGACACAAAACATTGAGACATTACCTTACATTACATTACCTTACCTTAACACTGCATGAAGTCATGAAGTCAGCGATGGCATGTCCCACATCACAGAGTGAAAAAAGTTATCCTCCCATCCCGTTTGCAAGTGTTAAGTTTTTTGGCTTCTTGAGTTTAGGAGAAATAAATTTGAGGCTAACTGGTTAGCTTGCTAGGTTGTTAGCTTACTAGCTTGTTAGCTAGCTAGCATCTCAAGTCCCTGCAGCATAAAAGTTGTACAATGTGATGTAAACAATGAATAATACAGGGCTACAGGGCTCTAATAATGTTAAAAACTGCATTTAGGGAGTCATAAACAGTTTTTCTATGCTCGAGCTACAAAAATATTGCTTTTATTAACATTGAATCCTACTGTATATTGCGGAAATACATTTATCTCGGTCGGGCCTGAGACCAATTAACTGCTATAAAAGGAGGGACGTCTACACATATTTATTTTCATTAGTATGGCCCAAGCACCGAGCATTAGCGATGCAAAAACAATATTTTAGAGGTCACAAACAGGAACCACCACAAATCACTCATTGGTGCCCCCTATACATTTTTGAAAAATGATCACTTGCTGCCAGTTTCACGGATCGTTTCCAAATTTGGTGGAGGTGTCTGTGATGACAGGATGTCCACAAAAAACAACTTGGCTATTTAGGACAAACTCAGGGGTCGTAGCCAAAACTGAACCAAAACATGACCCTAGAACCAAGGTACGCGTTGAACCATGTTTATGATTTACCGTTACACCCCTAGTGAAAGAAGGGTTAGAGGCTCATGATGGAGTTGTGCTCTAAATGCGGCAAAATATGTATGTCAAAACCAAGATTTATATTTTTTGACCATCATGGTTCCCAATATTTTCTATGCACACTAAAGGCTTTTACCAATAACCCTTTTGGTAGACTGACCATTGCAGGTTCTGGGTTCGAATCCAGGTATTTTCCTTCCACTGTCCAAAAACATGCATGTTAAATAAAATGGTTTGTCTTTTCAGTATGTCAGTGATTGATGGTGACCAGTCCAAGGTGTTCGCCCGTTTCCCCAAAGTCAGCCGGGATAGGCCACCCATGACCTTCAGCAGGAAAAGCGGTAGAAAATTGATGGATGGATGGACACTTCAAACAGAGCCTCTCCAATGACAACCAACCAGTGTGCAATGATGTCTTACTGACCAGCTATCAGCACCAGTCTGGGAACTTTTGCTCACCCGTCACCCCTTTTCACCTTTGACTACCAATCATGCCAGTCAGTCACTGTCACTCAAGACACCACCAAAACCATTCCTCCATCTGTTAAAGAATGCCCAGACAGTAGACAGTGGCAGAAAATAGAACCCTGGGTTGAGCAGGGCTGACACATGGCAGCTATTATAGACTGTAGACTCGAGCTGCCAAAGCCATGTTCGGATCTGTCTGGTATATCTATTACCCGCAAATCAGCTCTGCATGGGCTCAATGGATCAAAAGAGGATGTGCCCAGTTGGAGAAACCAAACACGTCAAGTATCGGCAAAATGGCATTGTGTTAGGCTGCAATGTAGTTGTGAATCTTCAATCACATTTTAATGGATTTAATGTTCACTTATCATCAAAGACTGATAGTGATGTAAAGATCTATTCTACTACGACTCTTTCTCTTCACTGAGGGTCCGTTTACACTGCATTGTTTGCTTGTTTATGCAACAACAGCACTTTGAAGACTGAAAACACACGCTTGTTAAGTGCTCAGTCTAGGTATGCACAAGTACTGCACAATGACAACAGGAATGGCGGATGACATTTTACAGCCTTAGTCATTTTCGCAGATCAGTGTGAACAGCCATCATTTTTGACAATGTTGTCGGAAACACTTAGTCAAGTTGTCGTTGTCTCAACTAGGGCTACGTTCACACTGCAGGGTATGATGCCCAATTTGTATTTCTTTATTGAAAGCGGTTGTTCACATTACCAAAAAAATGCGACTCATTAGAGTGAAAGCAAAAAGCGTCCTGGAAGTGACGTGCATTTTTTATTTTATTTATCCTTTATTTAACCAGGAGAACCTCATTGAGATTAAAAATCTCTTTTTCAAGAGTGTCCCAAGAGGCAGTGCATGCACAAAAGCACAAGGTCACACGCATTTCTGTGTGTTTATGGAAGTGAAGATTGCTGCGGTGTGTGCTCTCCTTAACGTGTTCGTGGCAATTTCAAGGATTTTGTGCAACGGGAGTCAATATTTTTTTTAACCAAATGATTCCACATAGGAGATTAACTCATTCAATCTCAGCCATTTTTCAAAAGACAACCTTTCAGTACATTTTAGACGATTTTGACTAATCTTTGAAGGTACAAAGAATATTGTGTTCTATCGCTATATAAACATGGAACCTAGCATAGAAAGATTACACTCCTGTCATTCATCAGAAAAAACGTTTGTTTCTACCTTTTTCCGTTCTAGTAATCAGCAGTAGAACATTGGTAAGTTTCAGGAAAATAATAGTTGCTGACTACAAAAGTTGTTTGCTTTCATGACAGCTCAAATGTCTAAACACCTATGCCACAATATAAACAACACAAAAAAGTCTTTTTTTAAAAAACATGAAAATAATTTATTTACAAATATAACTCTTTACAATTTTCACATTAGGAACTGTACTATGTGAGGTGGAACTCCACTATGTGTGTGCATGCGTTAAAATCGATCTACAATGCTTCCATTTTTTTCGTGTGGTATACAATGTAAAAGCTGCCTTTATGCAAGGTCTTCCTCTTCCTGTCATGTGTGTTTCTCCTTCCCCTTATGATGCACTTCTGCCACCTAGTGGCCGTTTTTATGGCATTGAAATTGCTCTCAAGCCTAATCCTTTGGTGAGGAGTTGCATCAGCACCTCCTTTAGCATCTCGCAGAAAAAAAAATAGAAAAAACATATAAATACGTTGTTGGAATCGGGCGTTCGGGTTTATACAAACGTACAACTACCTCTTTGGTATTGAATGAACTAAGAAGAAAGAGGGCAAGAATTTTGGCTATGGCAGTTTGTGTAGAGCTTGCTGCGACGTCTGTTCTGCGGAGCGTGTGGGTGGCAAGAGCCGCTTCGCTGACACGTTTCAAAACTAATTTTCGACTAACAAGAAGAACTTTTACCGACTGTATATCGGTGAGGCCCTTTATCAAAGTCTCGCACATGCCTTTCTGTGACATATACGTCGGATATTTGTGACCTGACTGTTTAGACTTTATATCTACATACGAACAAGGCCTGAGTCACATTTGAGGAAATCAGAATTGTACCATTCACACTGACATGAAAAATCCAGATACAGGTCACATTTGAGCAAAAACATCTGAACATACCGGTTTCAAGGTATGTCACAGTATGAAAAAGACACTTTTTCAAAATCACTACAATTGTGTGTCATACTGTTTCTACGATATGAGAGAAAGTGGGGTCCAGCACAGCCACTACATTACAGCCACCAAATACTTAGTCACATCCTGTTAGGGCTTGCCGATATGGACCAAAACTCATATCCCGATTTATTTATGTTGAATATCAACATATATATATCCCGATACTTTTTCCACAAAGTAAGTTTAGACAAAGTCAAAGTCTGAGGTTGTGTGAAGTTGTTTCATTAAAATAAAAAAAAAAATCTTAAAATAGTCCATTCTCTTTGTGAAATAAATAGTACAATATATAACAGAACAAAAAGTAAAATATATGATCAGATATTACATTTATCAAATACAAATATCAATTTTCTTTGTAACAAAGCTTTAGCTATGCTCAAATCTCCAGCTAATACCAAAAGCACAAAACAATATATGAAATAAAGGTCCACTTTTAAATGCCAGTAGCAATTGAAAAATGCTTTACTTTGAACAGTATTATTGTTTTTAGATAGCAGAAGTTGTAGCAGAGACAAAAAAAACTGAATAAAAACATCTTAATTACGTTCAGGATTACAAATAAACTTGATTCTTAATGTGTCCTTTTAAACTTGGCCATCCCTTCATCAAAATAAAGTTCTGTTATTATTTTATCTTAGCTAGCACAGTCAAAGTCTAGACAGCGTAATGATTACATCCAGACTTGCCTCAGTCTCCACCTTTTATCTTGTAGTTAGGACTACTTGTTTATTTATCACACATCCTTCTTCCATCACACGTTCTGACACAGGTAGTTCTGACACAGGAGTCCGAGTTAGGCGTCATTTAATGAAGATTAAGAAACATTTTCGTCTGAGATCCCGCTGTGAAAAACAGGACGCGATCCACCCAGGTGACATCGCGCACTGAGGCTGTGTGGATCTCCACTGCAGTGTGCAGCGGGAGCTTTACTTTTACGTTCCCAAATACCAGAAACTCTCCAACAACGCCACAAAAAGTAGCTACACTTGTCGCTAGTCGCTTTTCAAAAGTACATCGCAAAGAGGGTTTGGAATGTCGCCAGATCTAGCACGGTGCACGGAGAGGGGCGGGCCAGCAGCCTCGCTAAGGAGCACTGACACACACCGCAGAGCGAGACAGACCCCCGTGTCATGATGCAAGAGAACAGCGCAAATCCAGTCTATATTGATATGAACGATATGTTTGGCTTTGATATCGTGCTTAAAAGAAATTTATATTTTTTAAATATCGATATATCGCCCAGCCCTACATCCTGTGTTATTCCTCGCAGTCGGAACTGGGCTTCGATGTGTTGCCAAAAGTCTTTAACTGCCTCGTTAGCAATGAGCGGCGCCGGTACGGCCACGCTGTTGTAAGTGGACATGTTACTTACGTGGAGGGTCGCCAAATGTGGAGATGTGATTGAGAAGTCAACAGGAGTGGAGGATAAGTGGCATAACGTGTTTATTCTCCACCCAACAAGCAATAACCACTTAACGTCTCAGTTGCCAACAACAATCACATGACCTGGAAGCGGACGTTTGTGGAAAAGTGCGACCTGCCACTATGAAATAATAACATAACATATCATAACATTATCAGCTTTTTTATTACACTTTTGTGACTTTCTTGAATCACTTGATTGCATTTTGCTTTTTTTTTATACTGTGACTTGAGTTGCAGGTTTAGGCTTAGTAGATTGCATTGAGAAGTGAATTTTATTTATTTATTATTTATTTAGAAATATTTTTATGATTATTTATTTGAAATACATATGTTACACTTTCATTGTGTTACATTACAAGGTTTAATAATGATTGTTTGAACTAGATTTTCTTCCCTTTTCAATAAAGTTATTTGAAAATAACACATTTAAAGCTGTAATTACAATATCGTGAAACCGTGATATTTTTGCCCAAGATCATCATACGGTCACAATCTGATACGGGCCCATGCCCAGTCTCAACATACCCTGAATGATTTCCTTCTAAATCTAAAGCGCTTGTGCTCTGAGAAGACAAAACAGACCTCGGTTTTCAGTAGGAAAACCAAAACGAGTCAAAAACGAAGCCATTATCGTCAAAAAACGAATTATACAACTATTTGTGACTCAGGGTGATTCTTCCTGAGTTGTGATGATATTATTGAACACAGACGCCTGACTGCCCCCTCTCATAAACAGCGCTTTACACTTGTTGCAATTGAATATTTACAATCCACAGGCGAAACATGGGTATAATTCCATCATGAAAACCGATATGATCCAATCTCATTTTTATGCCAATAAAGGCTGATGGGACATCCCGACACAGAACCTCAGCAAATAAACAAGTTAATGGCATATTTCCATGCCAATGACAATGTTTCTTGTCAGGTACAGGTACAAAAAGGGCTGTCCTTTGGAAACCTGAAGAGAACATTGGTACTTCTGATTGCAAATTTGCTTTCCAGATGACGAACTCCAGAAGGATGCTAAAGCCTGTCACAGACAGACAAGCTAAACACATGTAAGTATGCAAACTAAAGTCCCCCAAAACAAACATTTTGCCCAATAACAACAAGTGCTTGCTGGTATAAAAGAGTTTCTGTCTCTCCAGGGGGTAGAACGAGAGCTTAGCTGACATTTTAGATGTTGCACACCTGAGGCCAGAGGCTAAAGGGAGGGTATGTCAGCGTGTTCATCGTCTGTCCATCACATCCTGAGGAGACACTTTCCCTGTCCTCTGAAAGGGTTTAATGCATGGTA